>NC_081566.1:36091975-36227343 GCF_022355385.1 Mustela nigripes | reverse complement strand
GATTTTCAGGTGTTTGCAATCTTTAGATAAGCTATCTAGCTGATCTCCGGCTAGCTGAAGCAGTCTCAGCTTGCTACTTCTCCGCCATCTTGACTCCTCCCGAAAATCTGGTATCTTAAAATGAAATGAGTATCAGATTTCTCTTTAGCCTCAGTGAGTTCTAGAACACTAGGAAATAATTTTCTCTCCACATTTTGAAAGAATATTAATAGAAACTAACAGTTATAAAAGAAGACATACAGAGAGAAAGATACAAAGAAATTTTGGCATATGCAAAGCAGCCAAAAAAAATTACCATCCATGCACGCATGTGAAAAAGTGTGAGTAGATACCACAGAAAAACATAAAAGGAATACCCACAAAAATTATGTTTTTCTATCACTTTTCTGAGATACAAGAAAGAACAGCAAAAAGAAAAAGTGATTTTAAAAAAATTCCATTGGACTGTGAGATTAAATCATTCATCTTAAGTATTAGAGGACTGGTTATATAAAACTGCATTCCCTTTTTACATGTCTCTTCAACTCAGTCATTTCTCTGGTATATAATATTTATATCATAATGGAAATGCACTTTAAACACATTTATGATACTATACCGGAAAAAATCCACATATAAGTGGATCCACGTATTCACCCTCATATTGTCCAAGGATCAATCATATGATATATGAAAAAGTAACTATAGACAATATTCTTCATTAACATAAATGTACAATATCTAAACACAATTTTACCAATCTGATTCAACAATTTATAAAGCGGATAATACAACATGACCAGGTATGATTTATCTCAGGAACACACGATATATATTTCAGAAGAAATTAATTTGCAAATACAAAGTGAAACAAGCAGTGCTTTTAAATGTTTTACACTGTCTTTTTAAAGAAAAAGTTTTATGTACATAGTTAGAATTGAGTTCTTTGCACAATCTTGCAAATCCCTGAGCCCTTCTGTGATAGAGGGAGAAAAATATCATAAGCATTAAAAGGTGTCACTGAGGCTAATGTAACATGAATCTCCGTTCTGGAAGAGTTCGCCTTGAGTTATTCTAGCTGAGCCAATTAAGCATCTGGCAGTGCAGGCAGAGAGAGCACCGGGGCTCATAACCAGCCACCCTAATGCTTGAGAGGCACCTCCCAGCCCACTGTGAATCCTGAATGCTGGGGACCAGAGGAAGGGAGATACATGGTGATTAGAAGAAACACAAAAGAGGCAGGTATTAACTGGAAAATTGAAAAGAGCTTTAACAGAAGTGCTAAAAATCATGCTTGTAATGCTTAATTTACTTTTATTTTCAGAATTGTCCCTAGAACTGTAAATCACTCTCCCTTATTTTTAGTACAAAAGATCTTTAAAAACGATCTTTGTGGCACTCATAGGTTAATGGACCTCCCCCTTTGACTTTTTATTCTATTATATATTAATAGGAAAATATCAGATATTTCTTTGTAATTAATATTAGTAGTAATTCTAGAAGAAAATAATAAATAGTAAGTTAGTTTCCAAAGTAAAAGCATACATTGCTTTTAAAGTTTATTTCCACAAACTGCTTAAAATTCAAACTAAATTTGTATTATACCTTCCAATGAAAACCTGACAGTTGGATTAATCTTTATAAAACTACAAATTTACATAATCCATATACTCAAAAACTGTTCTTTGCTCTTTTAAAAACATCTTTTAAAATTTAATTTTATAATCACCTTGAACTTACCCTTTCTGAAGGTCTTGCATAACCCATAAGCAAATGGAAGAAAATTTTGATGGGTGGGTCAAAAGGACTTCTCCCCTCCAAATCCTAGAGGAAAAGAACAATGAATCCATAAAGCAACCCACTTTCCAGACAAATATTATTGGTCTTTATATTGTAGTTCTTTTGTGTGAGCTTTTTAATTAGCTGCTTACAGCACAGTGTTAATGACAATGAAGTCACAGTGTGAGCACTTATTGAGCAAGACAGAAGTATGAACAAAAAAGGTCCATAACCATAAATCGCACCCAAATCCCATTCAGCTATCTTATAAACCAATATTGCTGACTATAAAGAGAACCATGTAGGAAGATACAAATGGTTCAGGGCAAACCATCATGATTAAAAAAAGAACTCAATACTAAAATCCTGCTGACTGAGTTGCAGCATTGCTACATTAGAAAGAATAGCCCCTTTGTGATAACCGATATTATCTCCATAATAGCTTGTAATACCCCGTTGTATGCATCCCCCTTATGTTTTAATGATAAGATATCACTGTAATAATTATTTTATTAAAATATTTAAATATATCTACCTGCTTATATTCTGCTCTCAGAAGAGAAAAAATACATATTTTTTAAATACTCATTGGCTTTGTTAATTTTTGGCCCTTCAAAAATATTACTTTATTTTAATCCCCTGTGCTGATCCTAACATTCAGTGTGCACTTTTGTTTATTTATTTTTAATATTATTCTTTTCTAAAAGATTATTTGTTTATTTATTTGAGAGAGAGAGAGAGCAAGCATGAACAGGGGGGATGGAGCCTAATGTGGGCTTCCACCCCAGGACGCTGAGATTGTAACCCAAGCAGAAAGCAGTCACTTAACTGACTGAGCACGCCCTCGGTGTGCACTTTTAATCAGAAGCACAACTCATCTATTTTTTTAAGATACACTTATTTATTTGAGAGAAATAGAGAGGGAGCAGGGGAAGAGGCAGAGGGAAAGGGAAAGAGAGAATTCTCAAGCAGACTCCCCAACTGGGCACTGAGCCTGATGCAGGGCTCCATCTCACAACCCCAAAATTATAACCTGAGATGACCCGAGATTTCACGATCATGAAATCAAGAGCTGACCGCCCAACCAAGTCATCCAGGCTCCCCAGCACAAGATATCTGATTGGTAGATAATGTTTGACGCATTTATCTGTCATACTGAGACTACAGGCAAGCCTTAGGATCATGCACTTTATATGTTCAAATATAGATTTAACACTAAGGCTAGACTCTCATTTATTTTATTCAATTTTAGTAAATAAATAGAAGTTATAATTGGTTATGATTTGGTTATGGTTAATTCAGATTTTTTCTATAGTAATGTCCTAGGCTGGACCCTCTGAAGAGCCAGAGAAAGATGAGATCAAGAGTGGAAGAGTGCTATCAGATAAAACGCCTGGTAAGAGAAAATGGAAGGAGCTGTAAGAACTCAGACCATGATGCAAGTCTGACCAGAGGTGAGGAAATGCGGGAGGAAAGTTTGAATGGAAGGAAGCATCCCAGAGTGCCATGCAATCTAATGAAAGTTTGGCAGAAAGTTTAGAAGTCTTGAACCAAAGTAGGCCATCAGAGGTGCTTCCATGTTTTCAGTAACAAGCCTGCCTTAATATCCCTGTCACATTCAGTCACTGGCGAGAGCAGGGCAAACACAGAAATGGTTCTCAGAGGGCAGCGCCTGAGGCCGTTGGCCAATTACGATCCCCACAGTTGGAGATCAGCAAGGCTCATTTTCAAGGTTGCCCGACTGTCTGCTGTTAAACTTTTGGAAAATACTTTTCCAAAGTTATGAGATACATAATTTTGACAAAATACCACTACAACATCCTTTCAAACTGACATCTTTGGTTAGAAAAAAAAAATGTGGTGCCAGGTTTTTAAAACTCACAGAGATTTTAGAGACCACTGTTAATCTATTACTGTTACATGAATCAATTATGATATCAAATACCACAATAACAACATATTTCACTTCAAATATTTTTCATGTTAATTCTAAAGAAAACTGTCTTGATTTCAAACAAAATGGTGGAGACACAGAAATTTAAAATATTTTTGGAGGTGGTTTTATAAAAGCAGATAAGATAAATGACACAATGGGATCAAAATTATATACATTTTTCTTTAAAATACAGTATTTTAATCAATTACTGCTCATATTTCATTTGCTTTTCCAGAAAGCCCATGAATGTTGGTGTATCAACAAGCAAGATAAACTTCCTTAAATGGCACAGAAATTTGTGACATCCCTAGAAAATGTCATCAAAAGGAAAGAAGTAACAATATTAAAATATCTCACCCAATCCCGTAAAGATGACTAATCTATTTCAGCATTTCAAGATTTTAAGTAGCTAGAGAATAATAAAAAGAAATTTCCACAAGCCTTTCATATGTCACAAAATGAAGCTTGCCATGCTCCCCCTGTGCATTTAATAATGCACACCTATTGATTTATATTCACCAATCTATTGTAGCCATTACTGTTTTAGGTCTTTTGCCTCCAAAAATGTCCTTGGATTTTTCAAAATTATAAATGTCAAGTGATTTGTTGTATTCTTTAAAAATACATTGAGCCAGAATAGTGAAGTGAGGATGCCTGGCCAGAAACAGGAGCATGGGTAACCACTTCCCGTGTAAGATCCAGCATTCCTCCCCTGCTGCCCCTTGCAGACCTTTGCCCCCACCACAGCCAAGCTAATCCAGAAGAAGGTACAGGGAAAACTGGAGAAAGAGCTACAATAGGACTTTATTAAATCTATGCGGCAGAAGCTTGAGGTGCAACTAACAGGAAATGATACCTGTGATCTCCTTCCCCATGAAGGAGAAACCAGCCTTGCTAGATGGGAGCAACGTGGTCTTCACACCTCTGAGTCCTGTGCTGGTCAGACGGGAGCAGACACGTTCGGGCCACAGGGAGCTAGAGGCCAGACTATCACCGCAGAAATCAAGAGATCAGAATCCCAGCTGTGGGCCCCTGAAGGGGGCAACTGAGGGAGAGCCGGGTGTAACCAGGCAGCCAAGGCAGAGGTTTCTGGGAAGGCCTGGCCCTGCAGTGGCAGCGGGGGTGGCAGAGGGTAGGCAGTGGGAGGTGGGCAGGGAATGGGGCAGCTCTAGGGTCTCTACTTCAGTGAATAAAATGTGTAAATACCTGAGCTATGCTCTGGCCAGCCAAAACAAAAATAGAAAGAGAGAGCCAAAGTTAAATTATTCAGTAAACACACCCGGTGTATTTTAGGAGTTTGTTAACATTTTTCTCAGTTTGCTATTATAAAATACTTAATAGTATATTAATTCCTACATGTTTTTTTAAAGTTTTTATTTATTTATTTGACAGAGAGAGAGAGCACAAGTAGACAAAGAGGCAGCAGAGAGAGAGAGGGAAGCAGGCTCCCCACTGAGCAGAAAGCCCAATGCGGGGCTCAATCCCAGATCCCTAAGATCATGACCTGAGCCAAAGGCAGAGCCTTAACCCACTGAGCCACCCAGGGACCTACTTCCTACATTTTTAAATGCATTTGCTCAAGATTTAACGAATAAAATCTCACTCAAAGCAAGGATGCTATTTTTGTTTTTAAAATATTCTGTGAAAACATACAAATAGTCACAAATATTGTGATTTTGTTCTACTTCTAGGTATTTATCCTAAGAGAATTAATCCAAAATGTTAAAAAATAATATGCTCTCAGATGTTCTTCACAGGATACTTATAATATTGATATATTAAGGGAAATTACAACATTAGGGGAAATGTACAATTATAATACACCTCCTCAATAGAATATGAAGCAAACCTTTAAAAGTGTTTAAAAATGATAAGGAAATGTGAACAAGGATTATGGTATCTTTTGTCAAAATATATAAGCTATATATGACACATAAGTAGCTCTATTTTTTAAAATAATAAAATACTATCAGAAACAACACTAAGATTGCATTTATACGGTGGAGGTATATATTACTTAATATGTAGTTTCTTGTATTTGGTAACATCCTTACCCTGCCTTTCAGAATGGAGAAATGATTAATTTATATCCTCCAGAAAATGAAGGATTGTAATAGTTTCAGTTCATTTTATGAGGCCATCATTATTCTGATACCAAAACTTAAGACATCACAAGAGAGGGTGCCAGGGTGGCTCAGTGGGTTAAGCCTCTGCCTTTGGCTCAGGTCATGATCTCAAGGTCCTGGGATCGAGTCCCATATCTGGCTCTCTGCTCAGCGGGGATCCTGCTTCCTTTTCCTCTCTCTCTGCCTGCCTCTCTGCCTCCTTGTGATCTCGGTCTCTCAAATAAGTAAATAAACTCTTTAAAAAAAAAAAAAAGACATCACAAGAGAAAATAACTAGAGAACGATACCCCTCATGCACATAGATGTAAAATGTTAAAAGAGAATTTTCAAATCTAGTTCAACAATTTATAGGATGATAATATATCATGACTAAATAAGATTTATCCCAGGAATGCAAGGTTGGCTTAATATTAAATACCAAACCATATAATTCACCAATAATAACAAACCTTTAAAAAATTGACTATGATTATCACAGTAGACACAGAAAAGGCACTTGAAAAAAAGCCTGCATCCATTCTTTATAAAAACGCTAAACCATACTAAGAAAAGAAGAGTTTTCCTGATACTAGGCATCTACAAAACTTCTGCAGCTAACATCATATTTAATGATGAAAGGCTGAATACTTTCCCCCCAAAGTGAGGAACAACAACAAAACAAGAAACCCATATAACAGATCAGGTTCTTGAACTCTCCTCCCATGACCTTGTATTCCACTCTACTTCAGCCACAAAAGCCCACAGTCATACATTAGGCCTAGTCATTACCAATGAATGCAACCCCTCCCTTACCTTAATTTCCAAGGATATACTTTCTAATCACTATCATCTATCTCTCTAGCTCCTCCTTTTAATCACTTAGCTATTGCTTTATAATTATACAACTCCAACATTTGGTGGCTTGAGATAACAGCTTTTTATTATCATTTTAAGTCTATGTGTTGACTGGACAGTTCTGCTGGGTTGGGCTGGGCTGGGCTGGGCTGATCTCGGGCAGTCTTATTCATTTGTGGTCAGTGAGCAAGTAGACTGTGGGCCAGTCATTCATATGGAATGACTCAGCTCTGCTTCACATGATTTCCCACCTCCCAGGCTGATTTCCATGACAGAGGCAGGGACCTAAAAGAATTAGCAGATATGCTTAAGACCTTATACCCTAAGATGACACTGGGTCACTTGAACCACATCCTATTAGTGAAGGAAAGTCACAAGGCCAACCTAGATTGAAGAAGAGAGGGCTGGATCCATGCAGGGATTGAAAATTAGGGCCATATTTTGCAATCAGTCTATTACCCGCCTCTACAACTCTGATTACATCCTTCCACAGCACCACCGACAATCCATCAAACCTACCTTCTGGTGTAACCTCATCCTCTGGTGTCCTCACATCCCTCCTATCTGATTTAAATGCAATGGTCAATCATTATCATTATTTTCTTGCACTCACCCTCAACACCACAGCATTCTCTTCAATAGATACAGGCTGATCTAAATCACAGCTTAGTTCAATGTAACTTTCTTTGAACTTCACTCCTGTGTTCCTACTGCTGAAGGTGCCTGGAGAACAAATGCACAATGACACTGACTTTTCTGACTTGAAATTCAAGACCGTGAACCTCATGAAGGTCCATCATGCTGCTGCCATTCCCTCCCATTTCTCTAGTGTTTTTACTTTGCATCTCCAAGGGAATTATTTCATGCCTTCCCTCTCCTCAAACCTTCAACAGGACTTCTCCTGTGCTCACTCTCAGCTGGATATTTGTTTCCTAGAGAGACAATGGAAGGAATGAAAAGAGACCTTTCATACCTTATCTGCCACCTATCAGCATCTCTATTTCCTTGTACTAGTAGAGATATAGAGAAGCACGACAGGAGATTTGTAGTCCCACCTGCTTGGGGAAGCCCACCCATCTATTTCCATACTAGTTTCCATTCCCTCTTTTTCTTTTCCTGCATCATCCATTTCCCCCTCCTATACATTGTCATTCCCATCATCAATAAAAATCCTTAGAAAAAAATTTAAAACTTCAAAGAATCTTACTTCCTTTTCCAATGACTTCACTGTCTCCTGTTCTCTTTACAGCAAATTCTCAAAAGTTATACCTGGTTTTTCCATTTCTCCCATTCTGCCTTCCCATTCTATTTTACAATCACTTCCTTTGGATTCCCATCTTATTTCACCTCCAAGAAATATTTGGCACAGTTATGATATCTGTCTTGAAAGCTTCTTTTCACTTGCCTGTCTATACATTACACTTGCTTTTTAATACACTCATCTCCAGACTTTTGCACTTGCTGTTCCCTCTGCCTAGGATTCACTTGCACCAAATGTAGGTATTTCTATCTCCCCTCTCTCTTCCAAATCTCTCTTCAAATATAAGTTCAGGGAGCCATTCCCTAACTACCTTATTTAAAATCTATAGCCTACATGGCACAGCTGGCACACACCATCTCCCTTAACTAAATTGTATCACTATGTCCATTCATTCTATGTATTTATTTTTTTCTGTTTCTCTTTACTAAAATGTAAGTCCTATGAAAATGGGGATATTTTTCTATTGTATTCACTTTATATCACTAGCACATAGAAAAGTGTCTGACATAGAGTTAAGTGCTCAGTAAATATTCATTGAATGAACTTGATGAATTTCAATTATTTCACAACTGAAAAGAACACGTGTTCCACAGTGGTCATCGTCATGTTCTTAATTTGAAACTTCAATTGTCGTCAATCTGATAACACACACACATCTTAACTCACAAATAGCTTGGTTTAAGACATCATAAAGAAGTTCAAATAAAGATATAAACCTAGTAAACGTGGTTCAGTTCAAGGAGTCATTCCCAAATTAGACAATCCTAGGTTTTTCTTTAGATTTGCTCAATCAAAACCTTCAAGAACAATACCAGAGATCAGAATTTTTTTTAGAAGAGTCTAGGTAATGCTAATGACCAGCTGGACTTGGGAATTACCACAGTTTTCTCTTTGCCCCTATATTTAAAAACTTGGGGAAGCATGTTATTATGTATATTTTTTTATAACCAAATGTTTTCAGCATCATACATTATACATTAATTATTTTCCCATTACCTAAGACAATCACAGCTGTTGTTTTGCCATACATGTCACTGACTAAGATCACTTTTTGTGCTGTCAGACCTTATGCTATCCGTCAAAATGTGTTGACATTTAACATCACCAAAGGGGAAGAGTCTATCTTACTGTACAGAAAACATCTCTAGTCTCTTCTCTAGATTTCTCTAAAACACTTACATTGGTGCAATACATTTAGGTCATCTCTATTTCCTTTGGTGAGGGAAGTTTTAAACAGCTGAAATTTGTTACTTCCTTTCATCATTTTTAAAAGAGGAAAATAAACTCAAAATTATAAAATGACCTATCTAAATATACTAACCATCAGCACAAGTTTTTGCTTTAACCTCATCCTTCTACTCAATGGACAGAGTTTAGCTTCATGTCTTCCTTATGGTTTCCAAGTCATCCTCTTCATAAAGAATGAATGAGGCTAAGCTTCGGTGGAATGGAGAAAACTGGCCTCAGACTCAGGAACATGTGTTCATTTTGCCATGTGACTGTGATGAATGGTCAGACGTCCAATGCCGGGCTGACATATCTCTACACAGATATAGGCACACACATGTTCTTTAGATCTCCAAAGCAGAGCTGCATTCTCTTTTGAAATTAGCACTTATTAAATTGCAGAAGTACCAATAAATTGACAAACAGTGGTTCTACCTTCATCTCCTTCCCTTTGGAAAATTTTTCTCTATGAAACTTATAGACAGTCATGGTCTCAGGTGCAAAATAGATTTTAAAATATAATATAAAAGTAACAAAAATAATTGACATTTATTAAAAGCTTACTATGCACTAAGCACAGTAGTTAATGTTATAAGTACATTATTTCACTGAATTCTATGAGATAGGCATTATCATATTATTGTTGGTGTCTCCATTTTACTGTAGAAGAAACTGAGGTATAGACCGATGAAATCACTTGCCTGACCTCATAAAACCCATGAGCGACTGATCCAAGACTCTGTTCCAGACCTGTTTGACTGCAAGGCTATCAATCACTTGGCCAAATTTCCTTGCCATGATGTAAAATTTAATCAAAGACGTTATAGGTTTCAAAATAGTTCTCTTAAAGAGATATTGTCCTGGAAGTTGAGAAGAAGACTAATTCTTTATTCAACGTGGGTCCACTTCAAGAGAAATGCCAAGTATCTGGGAACAGAGGAAAGGAAAGGGGGCTTTAAAGAAAAAACAGACCACAGCTATAAAGAGTCAGATGGCCAACATCTGGACAGCTTGTGGTTGAGCTGAATTTGCTGCTGTGTGAATTACAAAGGTATGACAAATCTTTTACTCTGTTCTAATTTGGCTCAGCCAGCTTGCCTTCAGTTTTTTTGGCACAGCTTCCCACATTTGAACTAAAATGCCCTTTCATGAAGCAGTGTATTGCTGAGGATTATCATGCAGACTTTCTGTTTTGTTTTCCACCTCACTTTGTTTATGTGCTGCAGGGGAGGGATCTCATAATGTTTGATGGCTCTTTACATCATATTCTCTACCCTGTGCATAGAAGGTCCCTTTGCTTAAACATTTGCAGTTATACAGGGATATGTTATTTGAGTCTGGCTCTCCAGGACACCCATAGGAGTCCTCTTCTTGCTTACTTCTTTGGATACTCAAGGGCTGAGGAGCTCTTTGTGAGCTTTCTTATACCAATTTCTTCTTCAGCAGTAGCTCCCCTTATGTTCAAATGCATCAGGACAGTTTCTGTGGGCAACTGCAGGTTTCAAAGCAGATTTTAAGTCTTGATTAAACTTTCTACTATTATTATTATTATTATTATTATTGCTTTTAATTCCTACATAGGAAATAATTCATGTTGTGATGCAGCAGGAAACATAGCTGCAACAGCAATAATAATGAGTCACAGAGGAAGGGCCAGACAGTGGACTGAGCCCTTGGTATGGATTACAGAAATGCCATTCATGCCACTGTGAGGCAGTCCTAAGGATAAGGGAGCTCTGACTCTCTACATCTTATGGATGTGGAAAGTGAGGTATAGGGAGGTAAATGAACTCAGGGCACATGATTCTGGAGTGATAAAGACACAATTAAAATCAAGTCTGTCTTACTTGAAAGTCACCATTTTTGACTATCGATATTACACAAACAATGGAGGAGATCCATTTGCACTATGCTAGATCTGAAATGCATTAACCCTTTGAGAATCTGGATAAATGTAATAAGGAAAACCAGTGAGAAAAGTAAAAATAGCCCGTTTCTTCCTCTATAAAGAATAATATGGAGGTAAGCAACACACTTAAGAGACAAGAGACACAGGTTCTAATCCCAACACTATCAGACAAAGTTTCTACTCACATGAATTAGGAAAATTGCTTCATCTTTCACAGGTCTGGGTGTCCCCATTTAAGACTATAAACCACTGTGAGAGTATTCTATTTATAGAGATGTGACTCCAAATTCCTTTTATGCAAATGTTAAACTCTTCTCAGATGTCCTCTAAGATTCCTCACTTCCTAAATGTATTTCTAACATCGTTTCCATGTTTGTATTTAGAACTCTATTCTGAAAGACACACTCTTGAGTTACCATCCCTGTTCCACTGCATGCTGGAAATTCTGTCTAATATATACCTTGCTTTCAGAGATTGTTTGCAACTTCCTTCCCGAGAGGATACTGCTTTTTCTCTCACTGAAAGAAACTTTGAAGCAAAAGGAAATGATGTGTATGGTTTTGTCATCTCTCAAGCATCTAAGTACCCCCTGCAACTGAGTATAATTATTCACCAATCACCAACCCTGAGTCAGCCCACTACCAGCTTTATAATGACCACACTGGGTTGCAGATATAGGCAGGTGAGGGTTGGCAACAGTCTTAACCTTGCTATGGAATTCTAGAAGTCTCTCCAGGGACCTCCAAAATCCTCCTATTCCTAAACTATTTTTCAGCAACGTAGAAGAGAGCTGGGGGAGACAGCAGGGGGAGAGAAGATTAAAAAGCAAGCTGGAGGATGATCAAAAAAATCATCAGAAAGGACAGTGATTTCGTCATGCTGAGAAAAAGTAAAACATAAACCGTTTGAGTTGGCCAGCTATTGAGGTATGGGGTTATGATAAAAGCAATGAAATTCTTCCCTACAGACATTAGAAAAGTTTAAAGAAGGTGAAGAATCAAGTAGAGGAACAAGGAAATTACAGTTCTCACTTCCAAAGCTCTTCTAATGTCTTAGCACAAAAACGGATGTGATTGTACAAGCAATGTGGGAAGAAAAGCCCATCGCCGGCATTTCAGGAGACTTTATTTTTAATTAAAAAAAAACTGCAATGAGAAAAATACGTAAGTAAAATCAACTTCATTTTCATTTTATCTGCACCAAAAAACTTTATGATAACCAATGTATGGTTGCATTTTTTCCTAGTTGGTTTTAATATTATGTTTGTAATTATTTAGATCACAAAACAGATATCTGGACTTTAGTTAAAAACTTAATTCCCTATAATAACAGAATATTCAGGTCTGACCTCCATTATTTAGATTTAGATGCTAATATCTAAAACCATAGTCCCCTGTAACTCAGAAAAAGTGTTTACCAATAATTCAAAACACAGGGGCTCCTGACTGGCTCAGTCAGAGAGCGTACAACTTTTTTTTTTTTTTTTTTTTTTTTTAAGATTTTATTTGAGAGAGAAAGCACACAGAGAGAAAGAGAGATCATGAGCAGGGGGAGGGGTCGAAGGAGAAGCTGACTCACCACTGAGCAGGGAGCCTGATGAAGGACTTTATCCCCGGATCCTGGGATCATGACCTGAGCCAAAGGCAGACACTTAACCAACTGAGCCACCCAGGCTCCCAAGACCGTGCAACTCTTGATCTCAGGATTATGAATTCGAGACCCATATGGGGCATAGACATCACTAAAATAATAATATTATTATTATTCAAGATGCATATGTATCAACTTTTAAAGTTAAAAATATATTTAATGTGTGCATAAGTACACAATATTGTATAAATATATATCTATTATTCTATCTATATTCAAGCTATTAGAGGTATTTTTTGAAGATGGTGGAATTCTTAGAAATTTATTTTCTCTTTGCTTTAGTGTATTATACTAACTTTTCACAAAAGACAAATATTACTTTCATAATGAGAAAATGGCTATTTTTAAATATTTTAAAATTATATTTCATTTGTAATCTCTATCTTGATATCCGTACCTCAATTATAATTTATGTATTGAAGTAACTATGTAAACTGATAAAGGTGAATGACATTTGCTGTCAGAATATCTAAACATCAGATACAGTTACTAAACAGAGAAAATGTATGTCTGAAGATTAATAATATGAAATGATGCAAAGGAAGTGACAATTTTGGAATATCCAAAAACTGTCTTAGCTCTCTAGGTGAAGATTTACTATTAATAGCTAGGCTGACAAAGATATCTGTAAACAGTGAGGCTTAATAAAATAAATGGCAAACCTGATGTGTGGGAATTTTAGAATTATTGTTCTTGTAAAAATAGGGCTCAGATGACTTTCCAACTCTAATATTCTCAGTACACATGGCCCTTGAACAACATGGGTTTGAACTGCACAGGCCCACTTACAGGTAGATTTTTTTCAATAAATACACTATAATAGTGTAAATGTATTTTCTCTTCCCTGTGATTTTCTTTTTTTTTTAAATATTTTATTTATTTATCGGGGGGGGGGGGAGAGCGAGCACAGGCAGACAGAATGGCAGGCAGAGGCAGAAGGAAAAGCAGGCTCCCTGCCGAGCAAGGAGCCCGATGTGGGACTCGATCCCAGGACGCTGGGATCATGACCTGAACCAAAGGCAGCTGCTTAACCAACTGAGCCACCCAGGCATGCCTTCCCTGTGACAGAATATGTTAATCAACTGTTTATGTTATCAGAAGGCCTCTGGTCAGCAGTGGGCTGTTAGTAGTTTAGAGGGTTTGGGGGGAATCAATAGCTATAAGCAGATTCCTGACTATGGGATTAATGCCTCTAAGCCTATACATAGTTCAAGGATCAG
The DNA here is from genome assembly GCF_022355385.1 of Mustela nigripes. Taxonomy (NCBI): domain Eukaryota; kingdom Metazoa; phylum Chordata; class Mammalia; order Carnivora; family Mustelidae; genus Mustela; species Mustela nigripes. Next base: position 36,213,422 of record NC_081566.1, on the reverse strand, counting down.
CTGCATGTAAGTTTATATTCAACCTCAATTTATTGTCCAGGCTGAACAGCCTAATAAGGAAGCAAGTTCTGAAAATATGCAATTTAATGCCATTAATTCATTTTTGCTATTTCTATTGAACTCATGAAATAAATATAATTTGCATTTTTAGTATTTAAGAAATCATCTGTCAAATAAAGATTTGTCAAAATGCATTTTTGGGGAAAAATAATTTTATCTCTACTCTTCTAGGTTCCTGGCTGATAAGTAAATAAAAGACAGACTAACGGGGGAAAAAAAAGAACAAATGGAAGTTTAAAAACATGTATAACTCTGGTATAGAAGTAGGAAAATGTAATTAACTCTCCAAAATAGCCAAGACCATTACTTTAAATACTACTCTCCACTAAAGACAAAATAAGGATGTTGGAGTTTGAGGGGCCAGTTACAGAAGGTTACCAGGACAGAACAGTGAACAAGGGTGTGCAGATTTGTCGTGCCTTCTCCACTGGTAAATTTCTAGAGATTTGGTCATCCCTGGCTTGCTGGTCTTCCCGGCACACCATGAGAGACACCTTTATAAATGCAGATTTCCCTTATAAAATGCAAGTTTCTCTTACAAAAGACTAAACTGTGATTTCTTAAAAATAATCAGCCTAAAATAATCCTTATGCCAAAAAGGCATATTTTGGGGCACAAATTCTGCCCCCCAAAGGCCAAAATGAAGATAGGACATTCTATTACTTCATTTAAAAAAAAATCACTGGGGAAATAGTCCAGGAAAATAACTAAAATAACCCAATGGAGTCAGGGGCTTCTGAAGAAGATTGGCTAAAAAGGTTGTCGCCCCTTACCCTGAGATGATTAATGCTGAAACTCAAGACTGTATAAAGAAAAATAATATTTGAAACTTGAATAATATAGCAAGAGACATAAAATAAAATACTATTTATCTGACAGAATAAAAATGCAGTTTTTTATTCAAAAGACTATAAGATGAAAATTTAAATATAGCATGTCATGCTTTATAGAAGCAAGGTACATGAAAAAAATGTTATAATTTGAATTTTGGTAAATAGCATCATATGAAATGTACTGGGGGAGCTTGTGATTTAAAGCTAAATTTGTCTTACTTTTCCAAAGACTCAATCTTTTTCAAAATTATCCATTTTTCAAGTATTAGGTTTTATATATTAGTGTCTCACAAGGAGGTATTATTAGAGATTTAAAGGCTTATATAAAGTCATGTAACAATTGGTTCTTAATAGGTTATAAAGAATAGTTTGGGATATTTTTTTTTTAACTTTTGAATTTAGCTTTCTTAGGAGACTTTTGTGCTCTCCCAGAATATCCCCTCAGTTCTGTTATTAAAGAAACTGTTATTAAAGAAACCACTGCCCTGAACCAGGATGGCATTTAAAATTCTTACTGGCTAGTTTAATTCTCAGCTCTATTATTTCCACAAAAAAAGGAAGAAGAAAAAAACCAGCTGATGGAGATGCTTACAATGAGCAGATTATCTTCTCCCCAGTTAATTTTGTCATGCCGGATGCTTTTGCATCACCACAAATACAGAAATAAAAGAACAGACATTCAACTTTGTACTGCACATGCCAGTCTGTGTGAAAGAGATTCTGCCCATTCACATCATTTCAAATGGAGGATTATTTTAGATAGATACATGTATTACCTTTTCTAAAATGTTAAAACTCTATAAATATTTCCAAAGATACCCTGTGCCAGGCACCATGCAGTTTCCACCACTTCAAACTTCCTAAAAGCCCCAGGAGATGAGTCCATATTACTTTCTTCGGACCAAAAACACAGGCTTAGAATGGTTATGTACGCACTGTTGAAATGTGACTGAACTGGGTTTAGTGGTCTTCCAAAGTCATGCTATTTCTTAAAGTGTGGTCTTTAGACCTTCTGGATAAAACCTGATTTTTCGTAAATACTTCAAATGCAGATTCCTGTCCCCCCCCCACCCCCCAGCCAATTCTTTTCTAGTAGATCTGGCTTGAGGCTCAGGAATCTTTTTTTTTTTTTTTTTTTAATAAACTCCACCTATGATTCTTCTGTGCCTAAAGTTGGAGAGCTACAACTTTACAATACTTTCTACCCCCGTCTCTTCACTGGATAAACGCATGTGTTTGGATCACCCCTCTTTTCTTGTATCCTCTCCCCTTTTTGCTCATATTGGCTTGTGTAAGTATAGCTTCTTCTTTGCCAAACAGGTGGTACAGGTGCGAGCATCCTTTTTAAAACAAATATAAACATTACTCCAGAAAAAAAAAGTATGGCCATCCATTGTCCTGGTATACAATACCGCTCTCAAATACGTGGCATTGACAGAGCACCAATATCTCAATGAGAAAAAAACTGAATTTGAGTTTCCTAAGAATATGGAAATGAAACTGCTTTTAATCCTTCTTTCACACTGCTGTGGCATCAAGCTTCCCTGCCTTTGGCAGACTGCTGCGAGCATGACTCATACAAGAGTGAAAATCTCTTCGGCTGCCCTGTTGATCTCAGAGTGATTAGACTGCTTTTTCTTGCTTTTGTTTTCACCTCCTCGCTCTTGGTGGACTTACAAGGCATACATTTTGCAAGAAAAATATTTTTAAACATGAAGTACCTCGCATTATAATAGACACTGAGACTTTCTGGGGGTGGGGAGGGGTAGAAAACAGAAATGATACAGCAACAACAAAATGTGAGCTGATGGTGTAGGAAAGTATAACCACGACGTCAAGGCAGGCAAAGAAAAGACAATCTTGGAGGAAGTAAGGTGAGTCTTGGGTTGGCGAAAATAGGTGGCTTCCACAGGTGGAAAGATAACAAGGTCTGAAGAGGGGAAACCAGCCATGGGGTGAAAAGGGAAGTAGTGGTTTAGAAAGTGGCTGGGAAGGAAACAGAATTGGCTGTAGAATAGGAATATATGAGGCCAGATACATCAGCATGCTTGTGGAAGTGTTCATCTAGATAGCTATTCAGAACAAGGTCCTTGACCTCTTATGCAGAAAAGCTACCTGTCAAATCCTTGAACATCTAGATCCCCACAGGAATCTATCAAAAACATGCTGGAAGAGTATGGTGGAAGAAACTACCATTCCAGATACATTCTTTTCTCAGTCATGATTCCTGAAAAATGAATAGACTGGATCCTGGGATGCAGAACCAGTTTTTTTTAAAGGCCTTTTAGTTGACCATGAATGATGATTTACTGGTTGACGACCACTCACAAAATGCTCATTGACAAACAATGCTACAGAGTGTGTCCTGATCTTAAAATGAAAGCCTTTCTAGTACTGCTATTTCTTGGTACTACTGAAATTTCTACTGGAAGCTCTTTAGCCCACTGTTTCATAGATGCTTAATAAAATGTTGAAAGGGCTTCTCTACCATATAAACTGTATGATTCCCTTTGTAGCTTAAGGATAACTGGGTAGTTTTCTTTTTCCAGAGATGTTGTCATCAACAAAGAATTTAGTCTATACCTGTGGTAAAAATAGAGTAAATTTAACTTTTTAAAATCTACTTCCTCAGGTGCCTGTGTGGCTCAGTTGGTTAAATGACTACCTTCGACTCAGGTCCTGATCCTGGAGACCCAGGAAGGATGGAATCCTGCATCCAGATCCCTGCTCAGCAGGAAGTCTGCTTCTTCCTTTGACCCTCCCCCTTCTCATACTCTTGGTCTTTCTCATTCTATCTCTCAAATTAATAAAATCTTCAAAAAATAAAATAAAATCCATTTCCAGCCTTCAGAAAAAATTAAAAAGTTGCATCCGGCTAGTAACATACTATGCTTTCTACAGAAATCCAATAATTATTTTTTGTCAGTGGGCAGTTATATTGATCAGTTAAAAAATATAACCTTCTGTGATGCTTCTACAATCAGATTCATCCATAATCCATTTAATTCAAGCTAGCATACCATGACCCCAAATCATTCATCATTCTTTTTATAGAGCAGATAAATTCTTACTCTCAGTTGTCCAAAGATTTAATTAGTACCGTGCTCATTATTGAGAGTATAATTTATCTATTCTTTGCTCAGGTCAGAATCTTTGTCTTTCAGTTAAAGAACTTACTCAGTACACTAATTTGCAAGTAATACTTCTCTCGATGCTAGTGGAAGTATCTATGGATACATTGGAAGCCACGGAACAGAATCCTTGGAAGGACTGGGAGGTGATGGGGGGGCTGGACCCTGGAGTACATGACCATCATGGGCTATATTAAAAAAGAATTAGCAAGCTTCCAAAATTAGTATGTCTTATGCAAGCGAAGTTTGTTGATTCTTGTAATAGTGGTGGTACTGTCTGATTAGAGTAGAATAGCAGACAAGGTTATGTGTGATGGACTAGAATGCTGGTGACAGTTTCCGGGGTATTTTTATATTTCTCCATGTCTTGCAAGCACAGAAACCAACAGCCTTTTTTGAGAACACCACTTCAAGGATGTTTCATTGCAAACATCTTTGGAAGGTAGAGATAAGAGCTAAGGGCAGATAAATTTACTCCTCAATATAAAAGATTTGGGTTCCATAAACTGAGGGCTCCTACTCCAACTGAATGGTGCAGATGTCATCTGACCCTTTTCACATCTCCCTGTAGGAACAGGGGTTCAGGGGAGATCAGGGAAGGTGGAGCAAGAAAATACTGATACTCCAGCTACTGCTAATGCTATGAGTAATAAAGGCCTTTGTCTTTGACCCAGAAGTCTCGTGTCTTCTTACTTCCATCTAAGTAGCAGGCTAACCTATTTCCCCGCAAGTAAGGTAAAATCTTGGGACCTTCCCAATTCTTGACATAGAGTTGTCCTTTAACTCCATGAGCAAATGAAGTTCTTTGATGTGATTATTTTGTCATTTTCAAGAAAGAGAAGAGGTGATTTGCAGGCCACTCAAGTGATGAAAACTATTCTAGATTTTTTATTTTGTTTTTGGAGGTTGCTCAGTAACTGAGCATCTGACTTTTGCTTTCAGCTCATGGCATGATCTCACGGTTTGTGAGATCAAGCCCCACTGCGGGGCTCCACGCTCAGTGGGGAGTCTGCTTAAAGATTCTTTCCCTTTGCCCCTCTTTCTACTCATGTGCACACATGTGCTCTCTCTCCCTACCCCCAAAATTAATAAATAAATCTCTAAAATAAATAAATAAACTTTAATATTTACCAAATGCTTTATGTGGCCAACTTACATGAGACTTAAAATTCAGGACCAGTATGGAGAGGGTGGTTGGATTATAGACATTGGAGAGGGTATGTGCTATGCTGAGTGCTGTGAAGTGTGTAAGCCTGGCAATTCAGACCTGTACCCCTGGGGCAAATAATACGTTATATGTTAATTTAAAAAAAAATTTTTTTTAATTTCAGGACCAGTTCAGTCTTTGATAAATAAGCCTCAAGATGCTAATTCTATAACATAATCAGCTTCTGGTCTAAGGCAGAATCTGGTTTTTGGCTGTTCTGGCAAAATATTCCAAACACTTCTGCTTTTGCCACCTTCACTATAGAGGATAAATACTAATTTCCTTGTTTCCTTAAAACCAGGAGAAGTTCAGGCCAATAAGATAAAACTGTAAGTCTGCTGAGGACTTTAGAAAGGCATTTGCTTTTTTATTCTTATTAACAGAAGCAAATATAACAAGTGTACTCTTTTTCCTGCCTTGAACATAGATATGATGTTGAGAGCTGCTGGGGAAGCCAACTCTTGATGCTGAGGAAAATTCATGAGAATCTAAGAAGAGATCATTAACTAATCTCAGCAAATGGCCAACAGCAACACAGTAAAAACAAATTTCCATTTATTTAGGCCATTGTGAGTTGGGTTTCTGTTACATGCATATGAGGGATTTCTAACTACTATTCTCTTCTAGTTCTTTTTGCCTGTAAAAGAGATAATGGCTTGCTTGCCATGCATTTTGAAGTTTATGCTTTGTTTGGAAATCCAAAAGCTGACTCAGCAGGCGTGTGCAGCAAACAAATTTTATTTGTTCCAACATTTATTAGTGAAAGCCAGGAAAAGGCCAATGAGATAAAATTTATATATGTGTGTGTCTGTGTGTATATATATATGTGTGTGTGTGTGTGTGTGTGTGTGTATACACACACATATATATATAATTTTATAAACTGATAACTGGCTGTTGCTACATCACTTGTTTTTAATTTTATTATTTTTTAAAAAGATTTTATTTATTTATTTGACAGACCGAGATGACAAGCAGTCAGAGAGGCAGGCAAAGAGAGGGGGAGGAAGCAGGTTCCCTGCTGAGCAGAGAGCCGGATGCTGGGCTCTATCCAGGACCCTGAGATCATGACCTGAGCCAAAGTCAGAGACTTAACCCACTGAGCCACCCAGGTGCCCCTAAAATGTATATTTTACAGCCACTAAAATACACATATGATGGATAATTATTCATAATACTTAAAAGCAGGAGGAACTGGTAGGAGATTTAAGGCAAAATACAAACTTGAAAAAGAATCTGCAAACATTTACAATTCAGTCAGAATTCTGAGGAAAAGAAATAATAAAGAGAGCAAATCTCAGTAGCTTAAAGGAGTGTAGTAGTCCCAAAAATACCACTCCTGACCCTAAAAAGATTCACATCAAATCCCTGGAACCAACTGATGAAGTTCTAGAATATACATGAGGTTTGGTGGGGTGAGGTCTGGAGCCGATGACCAAGAAAGAATTCTTGAGACATCTTTGGTGCAAAATGGTGGTTTATTAAGGCACGAGGACAGGACCCGTGGGCAGGAAGAGCTGCTGCCCGGGTATGAGAGGTGGCAGCTTATGTACCATGGGGGTTGGGGAAGTAAGGAAAACGGAGGTTTCAATAGAACTTTCATATGTTAAAGAGGACCTACAAGATACTGGACACCAGAGGCCTTGCCATTGCCAAGGTCATTTTTGCCCTTTTTAACAAGCTATTATGATAGCTGGGAGATTCCTAAAGAATGTCACAATATGTCCCACCCAGGACTGGGGGTGGGGGCGGCGGTTGCAAGGTGTCAGCCTTTTACTTTGTCCTCAGCCAGCCTTCTGTTCCCTCATCACAATGAATATTACTTTCTACTGTAAATGATACTGGGTGAAAGATACTGAAGAGAGTCCTTACAAAATAGAGGCAAGAGACTGCGGATACAGACCCACAGAGAAGTGATGTGAAGACAGAGGCAGAGATTGGAGTGATGTGGCCACAAGCCGAGGAGTACCAAGGAATATCAGACAGCAATCAGAAGCTACAAGAGGCAGGAAGCAGACTCCTTCTAGAACCTCCAAGAGAGTAGAGCCCTGCCACACTTCAATTACAAGCTTCTGGCTTCCAGCACTGGGAGAGTTTGTTGTTTCAAGCTACCAAGTTTGTGGTAATTTATTATGACAATTCTGGGAACTAATACAAGGAATTAGTTGAAGCATCAATGTGTGATAAAGGAATCTGCTGATAACACACAGAATAAATAAATGATTCCATTCCTGTTTTTAAAAGATTTTATTTATGGGGGGGTGGGAGGAGAAGGAGAGGGAGAGGGAAAAAATCTCAGGCAGACTCTGTGCTGAGCATGGAGCGAACATGGGGCTCCATCCCATGACCCTGAGATCATGACCTGAGCAGAAACTAAGAGTCAGATGTTCAGCCAACTAAGCCACCCAGGCACCCCAATGATTCCACTCATTTTAGCTAATGTTTATTGAGTAATAACTATGTGATGGCCCAGATTATAAGTTTTAAAGTGAATAAAACATAATTCTTGTCTTTGGGAGATCTTAAGATGGTGAGAGAAGATATAATTTTTACAAAGATAATTGTAATAAGAAGCAGATGTGATAAACTCTTTATTAGTGGTACAAATGAAGTCTTCTAGGGATATGAAACAACTTCTACCCTTAGGAGTTTTAAGAAGCCTTGGTGACCAAATTGGAAGACAGTAGGGTTTGAACTGGACTCTGAGGAGTAGACACTGTGGAAGAAGGACCCCAAGGCAAAAGACATATCTTGAGTAAAGACAAAGAAAGACATGCAGAGAGTGCTACACAACTGCTCTGGCTAGAACATAAAATTGTGGGGATCTCTGGACTTTCTCCTGTGTGCAGTGGGGAGTCACTCCAAGTTCTTGAGCTCCTGCACAGATCATTCAGTCCTGTTTACAGTGAAAACCCTGATGGCAGCACATGGGACAGACTGCGCAAATGGTACAGAGAAATTCCGGGAAGGAGAACTGGGAAGCAGAGAGATCAGTTAGGAGACTATTGTGATTATCTGAAAAAGGGCCAAAAGACCTGAACAAAGCAGTGGTAGTGATAATAAAAAGGAGTAGATAAATTCAAGGAACATAGCAGAAGTAGAGTTCTTGGAATAAAAATTCTGAGTGTGGGGCACCTGGGCGGCTCAGTCAGTTAAGCATCTACTTTTGGCTCGGGTTGTGATTCCAGGGTTCTGGGATCTAGTCCCACTGAGCAAGAAGCCTGCTTCTCCCTCTGTCATTCCCCTGCTAGTACTCTCTCACTCTCCCTCTGTCTAATAAATAAATAAAATCTTAAAAAAAATAAAAAAGAATTCTGAGTGAACATGTAGTAAAAGAAAAGGGCGAGTGAAACATTTTCAGCCTCGAGTGGCTTGTTTTCTGTTGTCTATTATTGCAGAACAAAACATCCTAGACCTTAGTGGCTTAAGACAAGAACCAACTAATTATGCTCACTGTTTTGGATATCCACTGCTGCCTAATGAGCCACCCCAAACTTGATGTTGCAAGACAAAATTATTTTATTGTACTACTAGATTATGTGTACTACTAGATTATGTACTACTAGATTATATATATATATATATATATATATATATATATATATATATATTTCAGCTTGCTCAGTGCTTTACTAAACCAAGGCCTGAATAGATAACTCTTCAAGGCCTTTAAGCACAGCCTTCCACACATCCTGAGATTTGAAATCCAGATGTGGCTCTGTCCTCAGCTTCATTGTTTCCATGACATTGTCTTGCATAGTTCCAAATCTTAAAGTGTAAAGATTCTGTCCACACAGACAGACACACATATGCTCCCGCCACAGGCTGTCATGCTCACTGAAATGCTTTCACTCAGTGGTTTGTGTGTGTAGGGCATTAGGCATCCATGACTATCCAACCATCTATCATCCATCCATCCATTTGCCCATCAGTCCATCCACAAAAAGATAGCAGGACTTTAGAAGGGCACAGTGGGGATGGCTTGTCTCAGTTCTGTAATGTCTGGAGCCCCATCTAAGAAGTCTCTAACATGTGAGAATGACTTGAACAGTCAGACCCAGAGCTATTTGGAGACTTATTTATTCACATATCTGCTACCTGGGCCGGGCTGATTGAACGGCTGGACTCAGCTGGAATGGCTGACTACAGCACCTACAAGTGGCCACCCCATGGGGCTTGAATGTCCTTCAGCATGATACCCGGACTTTGAGTGGAAGAATTCCAAAAGGGAACATCTAGAGAGAATGAGATCAAGGCAGAAGCTGCAAGGCATTTTATAACCTAGCCTCAGAAGCCACAGAGCAGCATTTCTTCTATACTCAATTGATAAAGCAGTTGAGAGCCTATCTAGATTCAAGAGTAGGGGACCTAGATCTTACCACTCCATAGGAGGAGAGCCAGGAAAGACCATCTAGCATAGGAAGTTTTGTTGTAATCATCTTTGGAAGACACAATTTTCCACACTCATGAATTCTGTGGGTCAAGAATTTGAACATGGCACAGTTGGGATGGCCTATCCCTGCTCTACAATATCTGGAGCTTCAGCCAGAAAAATTGAAATGACTGGGATTAACTTGATGGCTGGGGGCTGCAAGCACTGGAAGCTTCTTTACTCTCATGTCTGGTACCTAGTCTAATGTGACTAATGGCTAGAGCTTATGGTGCCTCTCTCTGTCTCTGTTTTTCCTGGAGGCAATCCATGTGGCGCCTCCATGGCTGCCGGAGGAAAGTCAGACTTCTTACTTTGTGCTTTAGGGCTCCAAGACCTAGTGTCCCAATATAATAAGGAAGCAGTTCATTGCCTGTTATGAGCCTTGGAAGTCACATTCCCTCACTTTCACTGTAGTCTATTGGTCAAAGGTGGTTAAACCTATGCAAATTCACAGGGTAGGGATATAAAGCCACCCCTTAATGGGAGAAGTGCCAAAGAATTTGGAATCCCACCTCCTTTAATGGGAGGAGTGCTAAAGAATTTGAGGCTAGATTTTAAAAGTACCACACTGGGAAAATGGTGCTATCACTAACAGAATTCAAGGAAATATAGGCTTAAAAGTTTAAATGATGAGATTTGTTTTATTAACATCAAATTTGTGAGATCTAGTAGAATCTTGGCAACATGAATCTGAAGTTGAAGAATCACTCCCAGAGAAATAATAAACTCATTAGTTAATTAAAACAATGAGAAAATTAAGAGTGAGTAAATGAAAAATCAGTGAGAAGGGGCCAAAGAACCCAGACCCAGTTGTAATGGATCCTGTTGGTTATTTACCCAATGTTCTTCCCCGAACCCTTTCTGAGGGAATCTCTAGTCTGCTCATGGGCCCTGGTCACGATCCAGGATTAGAGCCTCATTTGTCTAAGCCAGCCCTGGGAGTCCTGTTCTCATTGACATGACTGGGTTTGCAACATCATTCTTGCCAGCAAACCTGAGGCAGAGTCTGTTGAGGGCTTCTAGGAAAGAATTCTGTACTCCTATTAAGAGGCAGAGAGAGACTGTCCCTTTTTTCCCTCTGTGTGTAATATTTTTTTTTTAAAGATTTTATTTATTTATCAGAGAGAGAGGGGGAGAGAGCGAGCACAGGCAGACAGAATGGCAGGCTGAGGCAGAGGAAGAAGCAGGCTCCCTGCTGAGCAAGGAGCCCGATGTGGGACTCGATCCCAGGATGCTGGGATCATGATCTGAGCCGAAGGCAGCTGCTTAACCAACTGAGCCACCCAGGCGTCCCTGTGTGTAATCTTGTCTAAGGATCTAAGAGAAGGCAAGGAAAAAGCATGGCAAAGAAGATTCTGGATGATTTTTCCGTAACTGTGTATAGCTTGTTTTGTTAAATAACAAATGCCTGTTATTTAAATCAGATTGAGTTTAGGGTTTCTGATACTTTGAACTAAAAGCTTCCAACCTAAATATAGTCCTTGCTAATTTTTCCAAATTCAAAAATTTCCAGGAAACACCTCAATGTTGGCTCTGAAATTTAGGAGTTAAAGTAATTTAGTTAAAAAGAATTTTGAAAACATTTAGCAATATTCACTTAGTATTATGAATTACAGATATCATAACAATATCCTCTATTTGTATAGTACTTGACACATACTTTAACATACAATTACATCATCTGTGCTTTTCATCTTTTAAAAGTGGCAATGTGGATGTCATTTCTTTAATTTTCAAGTGAGGTAAATGAAATTCTTCCTAAATCTTTGTGAAATTAGAAATGATTTAGATAACTCTCACTCTTCCTGTCATATTTCATCTCACGTTGTAGATAGTACCTGTTCATTACATATTTGCATATCTTAAATTTATAGCACTTGCTAAGATAATTCTGAAGGCAAAAAATCACAAGGTTTGTTTATATTAAATGCTCAGTCAGCTTGAAAAATGGTATAGACTTGTTTGGTGCTTAGTAACCCATATGCTTTATGGGAAGAGGTCAAAGAAAGAGGAGGAAGTTCAAGACATTATTCTTTGAGTCTAGCATAGTACCAGGAGCACAAGTGAGCCTATCTTATTATTTCACTGACAATAAATTTAAGTGCTGGCCTATGTCCTGTGCAATGAGCATTTAGGAGCATGTTATCCATTTTAAATCATCTGTTTATGATGGCTCTTTCCTTAGCTGTTACAGATATTAATTGTAAAGGTAAACATTAATTTTAATGGCTACATCTTCCTTTACCATTTTTCTTACTCAAGCTCCATCAAATCTGACAAGCAAACTTTTACAAAAACATATTGTTTTACCATGTCTGCTAAATTAGCTTGTTGCTGTGTATTAACTTAAAAGATTACTTTAACTGTTACACCAACAGTCAAAAACAGATGGGATTGCTACAAGATGGTGCAGAGAGAGAAGCTCTTGGGACGTAAATTGATTTTGTTGTCTTAATGAGACCTATTTGGGAATAATTCTTTTTTCAAGTCCTTGCCACAAAGGAGACTGATTTTGTTCTGTTTACAAAAATGTGGAAATTCTTAAACCAAAACAATATTCTCTAGTGGGAAGGTGTTATACAAATCTAAAAAAAAAATTAATTATTCAAAGTGTATGTTCATACTACCAGAAGTCTATATGTATCTTGAAAAGAAAGTTGCTCTCCTTAAGCAATACTTTTGCAAGTATTTGCAATTTTTTTATGTAAAAAAGAATAAGAGCTTTGAGAAGGCAGATAAAATTGCAAATGAGAGAAACCCTGCAAGAAAAAACCAGGACTACAAAAAAATGTTAAATTTCCTCCCAGTGCTTAGTAACTCGGGGTGTTTTTCTGTCCTCATATTTTTGATAACTCAGTAATAAGGCTATCCAGAGTTTGAGACTAGGCTTCCTACTCTAGAAATCATTTATTCATTCATCAAATATTTGTGAAGTACCTACCATATGCCAGGCATTGTAGTAGGTAAGCATAAATGGGCACTGCCCTGATCTCATTGTGTTTATAGTCAGGAAACTAAAAACGCAAATGGCATGAGTTTACTGCGTCACATTTTGCTATAAAATCCTGTAAAACTTTTGTTTTGGTTTTGGTTTTTCCTCTTTGGGCTATAATATCTACCATCTGGATTGTTTTTATAGATGTCCATTCCTTCCATTTTCCCCATTGCCTCTCATTTCTTATTTTCTACCCATAGTCAAATCTCGTAAATACATTCTTGGAATCTGTCTCATCAGGACATTCCTTTTCTACCTAGGTATCCATCTGAGAGAGTTATTTCTCACTTGATCTTCCAACCAGTAGACATTAGGGGAAAGATCATTCCCAAATAATGCAGCTGAAAAACACCAGAGAGTATTTCAACTTGGGATTCCGTGCCTTCCTGTTTTACAACTTTATCCCACCCTTCATTTTATTTTAAATGTTTGAGAATAAAAGAGCAGCTATGGGTACCATCTGCTTAAATCCCTCTACCTTGTCCAGATCATTAATGAAGACAATAAAAAATAGTTCTCATGAGAAAATAAGCCATTATTTAAAGGAAATCAAAATATATACAACATTTTCTACTTCCTTTATATTTTAGATGTAATAAATGCCAAATATTCACTTCAAAATAGATATCTCATGCATACCAGACATGAAAGGAACTATACCGCGTTTCATAATAGATTCTGCTTTCATGGACCATGGTTTTTAGTGTGGAAGTTAGGACATACCCTAAACTATAACAACAAAATAAAAATTGGTATGTGCATGGAGAGACAGGGTTTTATGTTTTCATTTATGTGGTGCTTGTTTTGTACCAGGCACTGAGCTAGGCACTTGGTATACAAAAGTAATCAGACATGATCCTTCAGAGGTCTGGGTTTGCTGAAGTCTATGGTAGTTCAGTTACTTAAAGCTTACAAATGGCAATTGTCTGTGCAACTCTAAATTTCATTTTCTTTGATTACTTTAAATGGATTTTATTCAGTTATTCTGGTTAAGCATGAAATCCATTTTTTTTTTTTAAGTAGGCTCCATAATCACAACTGTGAGATCAAGATCTGAACAGAGATCAAGACCTGAGCCAAGATCAAGAGCTGGATGCTCAACCAACTGAGCTATCCAGGTGCCCCAAGTATCAAGTACTTTAAGTAAGATATGCATGAAATTTCCCACATGGTGTTGTCAAGCCAAGTAGGCTATATTGGATGGTAACTATACTTCTCATTAATAACTCATTCAAAGGCAAACCTGTGGGGGAAGGAGGAAGACAGACATATTACAGATTAGAGGAAAAAAATCTATTTTATTGTTTAAAAGGTTTACGTTAGTGTTGCCAGGAAACGTTAATCTCAATATGATAGTAAATATCCCCCAGTATTTTCTCAATTTTAACAACAAGAAGTGCTTAGCAAGTACCTGAACCCTAGCACATTCCATATCAAAAAGCCAGCTTTTCTGTTCCCTTGCTAACCAGATGAGAGATGACAACCCTACTAGCACTTCACACAAAACTGATGTTTTGTTAATGGGGGAGCTAATTACTATGCCACTTCCTTGGCTTAAATGTCTTGAATTCTTCTACTTGCTTATGCCTGGGGGCACAAAGAATAACAAAACCTAACAAAAGGTTTTCTATGAGCTATATTAATGAAATAAACCAGCCATGTTTTAGTGGAATTGTTTGTCATCAAATAGACATGAAGGACCTGGTGCCCTACCTGACTAGACATGACAATTTAACTTGGTGTTTTCCATTGTGGCAACATGATCATAAACATATTAACAAGTCCCACAGTGTGATCAACAACAGATGTAGAATTAAAAGTGTTGACAAGTTTCATCAGGTATTTGGGCTTTATGTATTTTCCACCACTTCTAAATCCCATTGCTCCTAAAAACTGCCCAAGCAACTGTTCTCTCTGAAAAGCTGTTTGCTGTGAAAACATTCCCTTTCGTTTCATGCTTCGACTGGATAAGCAGACATAGATTCCCTTGAACCAGCTCTGGGGAAAACAAATCTACTTTACAATGTCAGCTACTTATCACAGAATAGATCCTACACAATTCTCCAACATTTGAAACACGCACCCCTGAACACATTTTTACCATACACATCTACTAAAAAAAATACTTTTTAAAACAATCTTCTTGAAATAAAATCAGTGATTTGATTAATATCTATGAAAACAAAATTAACCTTTTAAATAATTTAAGGTGGGGGTTATTTAGCAAACCTCTGATGATTTTTGTCTTCTAACATCTTTCCCTTTGGAGAATTTTCCATTTTCCACTAATGCGGCTATCTGTACTTTGACTTTAGGACCTCAGATACAAGACTGAGCACATCACCCATTGCTAATCAAAAACCTTCCCTCTCCAGGCCCTGAGATCCACTCCATCAGTGAGCTCTAGTTCCAAGGCAGAGCTATCAGCATTTTCCTCTGGGCTTTTGCTAACGCTCTTGGGAAATACACACTTTCTGGGTTCACTAAACGAAAGAACAACTTAAGTCTAGGCTGCAAGTGGTATATTTGCTACCACTTGAAAAGAATATTCCTGCCAACAGAACAAACCTAGAAAAAAGCAGAGCTGAGGGATGGCAGAAAAGGAAGAATGTGTAAGAGCAAGAGTGAAAATAAGAATGAGACAGAGAGAAAAATCTTGGGGACCACATTAGAAGTCCCTAGTTCTAGCCAGGCCTAAAAATGTACCCACCTCTTCAATTTTCAGTTGGGTTAGCCATTTACTCCCACACCCCACATATTTTTTTTTTCCTTATGCTGTCTAGTACTGGGGTTGGCAAACTTTTTCTCTACAGAGCCAGACAGTAAATAGGCTTTACTTAAGCTCTGCATGCCATATGATCCCTATTGTAACTATTCTCACTGTAGCATGGAAGCAGCTGTAGACAATACATAAATAAATGAGCAAAATGTGTTCCAGTGAAACTTTTACTGTGGACACCAAAATTTAAATTTGGTATAATTTTCATGTGTCATAAAATACAATTTCTTAAATATTTTTTCAATCATTTAAAAATGTAAAAACCATTCTTCGTTTCTAGGCTGTACTAAATAGGTGGTAGGTGGCACGTGGCCCACAGGCTGTAGTGTGCCCAGTCCTGGTCTAGTAATAATTTTTGCTGTCCATCATGTGTGGATTCCCCTGCCCCCACCGCCTTCTGCCAAGACACCCAGATTTTTCTTTAGAGTCCACTCCTTCCCCAATCTAAGCTATTCAGTATGGTTGGGGTTGACGATACCCTTAGCCCTAGAAATGGGTTTAATTGGTCTAAGCCAATAAGAGAATACCATCTCACTGGCCATAGAGTTGATTCAGGAGTGGATCCAAGGGCTCCTGAGGAAGTTCTTCCCCTATCCTCTCCATATTCTAAGCCATCTATCAGAGGAGACACTCTTCTTTTTTTAGCTGGTAATGTAAGGAAAGAATATTTGAAAACCAAATTGCTATAGCCTTTTAAAAAAACAAGCAAACAAAAAAACAAGTTGGGTTTTAGGAAGCAACCATGTGAAACCTGGGAGTACAGCTGATGCAGAGCTGAGAGATCCCATGAGCTAGTCATTGAGTTAGATGAAGCCACATCTGAAGCCAAGCTACCCACAGGCTCTTCATTTATATAAGCTGATAATCTCTTCCTTTGCTTAGCCTTTAGGGCAAAAATTTAGGACGGATTTTCTGGTAAGTTTTGCCCACTAAACACTTAGGAAAAGCTCCAAACTTCTTACTCCTGCTCCAAGGAGGCCTTGAATGGACTACCTCCTCTGCCCTCCTTTCTAACTTCACGTCCCACCACGTCCTCCCTGTTCACTCCATTCCAGCCAGAATGGCATCCTTGCTCTTTCTCAAACATGGTAAATAAGAAGGATATTACAATTGCTTTTCCCTCCATCTAAAGTCCTCCTGATTCAACTCTTAATATGGCTCACTCTCATTTTATTTAGGCATCTGATGGAAAATCACTGCTACAGAGGCCTTTTCCTGACCACTTTGTCTGAAATAACAGGCTCTTCCTCACCTACTTACATAACCTCATCCCATCTTTGCCCTGATTCCACTTTAGTATATTCAGAGAAACATCACCCAACTGAAATTGTATTCTCATTGTTTTTAGTAATCTGTTTTCCCCACTAATATGCAAATTCCACAAGGACAGGAACCTTGTTAACCCTATTCAACACTGTATTCCCAGTGCAGTGTCTAGAACAGTGTCTGATGCTCATAGGTAATTGCTGAATGAAACAAGAAGGAGACAGAGACAGAGAAGAAAGAAAGAAAGAAAGAAAGAAAGAAATCAGTCCATGCAGTCTTATTCCTCTAAGAAAATCCACAGATGCAAACAACTGACTTGCACAAAATATCTGGAAAATATAAGTCATACTGAGATTTTCTCACCTAAAGATCACAGGTGGATAATTTAAAAACAGATAAATTAAAAACAGAGCCTGGGTGGCTCAATGGGTTAAAGCCTCTGCCTTCGGCTCAGGTCATGATTCCAGGATCCTGGGATCGAGCCCCGCATCAGGCTCTCTGCTCAGCGGGGAGCCTGCTTCCCCCTCTCTCTCTGCCTGCCTCTCTGCCTACTTGTGATCTCTGTCTGTCAAATAAACAAATAAAATCTTTAAAAAAAAAAAAAAAAAACAGACCGTTGTCATGAGTTTAAGTGTAAACCATCTCCAGGGTAAAGTACTTGCCAAATAACATAATTTAACTGATTTACATATCTATAAGAATTTATAGCTTACAAAGCACTTTTCACCTAGATTTGTATTTAACTCTTATAAGACCTTCCTCAAGATGTTGTCATATCTCTTATATTGACATGAAACTGAAGCTCAAAATTTAAATAAGGAGTAGCTTATGGTTACCAGGTGATAAATGGAAAAACAAAAACAGAATTTGAACTCAGAATCCTCTGATTTTGTTCTACTATAGTATGCTGCCTCCTTCTAGCAATGACAAATACCACCTATGATGTGTTGATTTCTTTGCTTCAATTTCCCTGAGTGACCTAAACTTTTCTCCATTTTCTGGGACTTGACTATGCATATATATAAGCCACCTGGGAGTCCTGTTAAAGTGCAAATTCTGATTCAGTTTTTCTTGAATGTGGCCTGAGTTCCTGGATTTCTAACAAGCTTCCATGTTATCCATCCACAGGAATATACTTAGACTAGCAAGTCCAGAGGTCATACTTATATGGATTTTCAAATTGTAATGTAAGTATTATGAACTGAATATTTGTGTTCCTCTAAAATTCATATGTTGCAATCTCATCTCTAATGTGATAGTATTTGGAAATGGGGCCTTTGGAGGTAATTAATGCCCTTATAAAAAAGAGGCCAGGGAGCTGGCTAACCCTCTTTCTACCATGTGAGGATATAAGATGGTGGCTGTCTGCAACCTGAAAGAGGATCTTCACCAGAATCCCACCATGCTGGTACCCTGATTACAGAACAGAGGAAGAAACATTTCTCATGTAAGCCATCCAGTCTATAGTAATTTGTGATGGCAGCCTGAACAAAGACAACAAGTCATCAGTATCATAGTTAAGAATAAATATTTACTAATAATGTAATTTATGTCTGTCATCATTTTCTCCCCTCCAGCTAGTACCACCTCTCAGTTTTCCTGATTTTCTCTGGTCCCGTTCTCTTTGAGCTAGATGCCTCAAACTCATCATTTGTCACTCTGCCTCTACTATCCCTTGTCTTCTTCAGAATCACTACTTGTTCTAAGGAGAACTGTATGGGCCAACATAGACCCTGAGTGATGTCAGGAACTATATTGAAAGGAGACACCATTTACTATGATAATGAGTTATTACCCAATTTATAGGTAGCAGCTAGCAGGCTAATGTGCTACGAATTCAAAACCAGTCACTGGAGGTCACCCAGTGACCCACTGTTAGCTGAAATATACCTATTTGTCAAATAGTGTTGCGATATTTTGTTATCAAGCATAGTTTTGTCGGAGGAGCCAAAATGGCAGAGGAGTAGCAGGCTGAGATGATATCAGGATGCAGGAGTTCAGCTAGATAGTTATCAAACCATTCCAAACACCTACAAACCCAGCAGGAGAGCAAAGAGAAGAAGAGCAGCAATTCTAGAGACAGAAAATCAACCACTTTCCTGAAAGGTGGGACATTCGGAGAAGTGAATCCAAAGCGATGGGAAGATAGACTGTGGGCGGGGGGGTGACTGCCAGCAAGTGGCAGAGTAGCAGAGCACAAAATTTGAACTGTTAAAAGTCTGCTCCACTGAGGGACATCGCTCCAGAGGTTAAGCGGGGGTGAAACCCTCACAAGGACAGTGTGGTCTCAGGTCCCGTGGGGTCACAGAAGGATCGGGGGTGTCTGAATATAGCAGAGCACCCAGATATCAGAGTAGAGAAGCCAGCTACAGAGACGGAGCTCAGGGGTGAGCTCTCAGTTCAGGGTTACCTTAAACTGATTCACGGCACAGTCAGACCACTGCTCTTTGAGTAGGGACCCCACAAGTGGCAGACTGTAGAAAGAAAAAAATTAGAAGAAAATTAAAAAAAAAATTTAGAAGAAAAAAATTTTTCTTCTAAAAAATTTTTGGAATATAATGTCTTCTAAAATAGATAAAAATATAGCCTAAATCTAGCACAGGGCTTTGTTCTAGTCTCCAGCCTGAGTAAATTCTCTCCACTTTCTTTTCTTTCTTTTTCAAACAAACTTATCAATTCCTTTTTTAGGATTTTTTTTTTTAATTTTCATCTTTACAGTCACATTCCATCCCTTCATCATGTTTTCCCTTATCTTTGTAAATATAAAAGTTTTTCTTTCTTTAAAATTTGGGAGGTAATTTCTTCTAAGAGACTAAAATACACCCAAAATCAAGTGGGTAGCTCTATTCTCTTCACCAGTCTAATAAATATATTTTTTAAAAATGTTAAACTTCATTTTACCCCCTTTCCTCTCCCCCTGATTTGGGGTCTCTTCTGATTTAGTTAGCGTACATTTTTCTGGGGTCTTTGCCACCCTTTTAGTATTTTATTCTCTCATTCATATATCCTTATCTGGATAAAATGACAAGGTGGAAAAACTCACAACAAAAAAAAAAAGAACAAGAGGCAGTACCAAAGGCCAGGGACCTAATCAATATGGACATTGGTAATATGTCAGATCTAGAGTTCAGAATGACAAATCTTAAGGTGCTAGGTGAGCCCAGAAAGGCATGGAAGCTATTAGAGAAACCCTGACTGGAGAAATAAAAGAACTAAAATCTAAACAAGTTGAAATTAAAAAAAAAAAACACTATTAATGAGGTACAATAAAAAAAGAGGCTCTTACTGCTAAGATAAATGAGGCAGAAGAGAGAATTAGTGATATAGAAGACCAAATGATGGAAAATAAAGAAGCTGAGCAAAAGAAACAAACAACTACTGGACCATGAAGGGAGAATTCGACAGATAAGTGATACCACAAGATGAAACAATATTACAGTAATTGGGATTCCAGAAGAAGAAGAAAGAGAAAGGGGGGCAGAAGGTACACAGGAGAGAATTATTGTAGAGAATTTCCCTAATATGGCAAAGTGAACAAGCACCAAAATCCAAGAGGCACAGAGAATCCCCCTCAAAATCAATAAAAATATGTCCACACCCCATCATGTAATAGTAAAACTTACAAGTATTAGTGACAAAGAGAAAATCCTGAAAGCAGCCAGGACAAGAAGTCTGTAATATATGATAGTAAAAATATTAGATTGGCACCAGACATATCCACAGCGATCTGGCAGGCTAGAAAGAACTGGCATGATATATTCAGAGCACTAAGTGAGAAAAACATGCAGCCAAGTACACTATATCCAGCTAAGCTATCACTGAAAATAGACGGAGAGATAAAAAGCTTCCAGGACAAACAAAAACTAAAGGAATTTGTAAACACCAAACCAGCACTACAGGAAATATTGAAAGGGGTCCTCTAAGCAAAGAGAGAGCCTAAAAGTAGTAGACCAGAAAGGAACAGAGATAATATACAGTAACAGCCACTTTACAGACAATACAATGGCACTAAATTCATAACTTTCAATAGTTACCCTGAATGGAAATGGGCTAAATATCCCAATAAAAAGACACAAGGTATCAGAATGGATTAAAAAAAACAAAACCAGTCAATACACTGTCTACAAGAAACTCATTTTAGAACCAAAGACACCTCCAGATTTAAAGTGAGGGAGTAGAAAACAATGTACCATGCTAATGGACATCAAAAGAAAGCTGGGGTGGTAATCCTTATATCAGACAAATTAGATTTTAAGCCAAAAACTATCATAAGAGATGAGGAAGGACACTATATCATACTCAAAGGGTCTATCCAACAGTAAGATCAAACAATTTAAAATACCTATACCCTTAATATGGGAGCAGCCAAGTACATAAAACAATTAATAACAAAATCAAACAAACACTTCAACAGTAATACAATAATAGCAGGAGACTTTAACATCCCCCTCACTGAAATGGACAGATCATCCATGCAAAAGATCAACAAGGAAATAAAGGCCTTAAATGACACACTGGACCAGATGGATATCACAGATATATTCAGAACATTTCATTCCAAAGCAACAGAATATACATTCTTCTCTAGGGCACATGGGACATTCTCTGGAACAGATCACATCCTGGGTCACAAATCAGGTCTCAACTGGTACCAAAAGATTGGGATCATTCCCTGCATATTTTCAGACCACTATACGCCAGCGAATTTGACAATCTGGAAGAAATGGATGCATTCCTAGAGATGTATAAACTACCAAAATTGAACCAGGAAGAAATAGAAAACCTAAACAGCCCCATAACCAGTAAGGAGATTGAATCAGTCATCAAAATCTTCCAACAAACAAGAGCCCAGGGTCAGATGGCTTCCCGGGGGCATTCTACCAAACATTTAAAGGAGAATTAATACCTAGTCTCCTGAAACTCTTCCAAAAAATAGAAATGAAAAGAAAATTTCAAAACTCATTTTATGAGGCCAGCATTACCTTGTTCCCAAAACAAAACAAAGACCCCATCAAAAAGGAGAATTATAGACCAATAACCTTGATGAACACAGATGTGAAAATTCTTACCAAAGTACTAGCCAATAGGATCCTACAGTGCATTAAAAGGATTATTCACCACGACCAAGAGGGATTTGTTCCAGGACTGCAAGGTTGGTTCAATATCTGCAAATCAATCAATGTGATACAATAGATTAATAAAAGAAAGAACAAGAACCATATGATATTCTCAGTAGATGCTGAAAAAGCATTTGACAAAGTACAACATCCATTCTTGATCAAAACTTCCTACAGTGTAGGGATAGAGGGTACATACCTCAATATCATCAAAGCCATCTATGAAAAACCCACAGTGAATATCATTCTCAATGGAGAGAAACTGAGAGATTTCAGGTCAGGAACACGGCAGGGATGTCCATTATCACCACTGCTATTCAATATAGTACTAGAAGTCCTAGCCTCAGCAATCAGACAACAAAAAGAAATTAAAGGCATCCAAATTGGCAAAGAAGTCAAACTATCACTCTTTGTAGATGATATGATACTTTATGTGGAACACCCAAAAGACTCCACTCCAAATCTGCTAGAACTTGTACAGGAATTCAGTAAAGTGTCAGGATATAAAATCAATGCACAGAAATCAGCTGCATTTCTTTACACCAAAAACAAGACAGAAGAAAGAGAAATCAAGGAGTCAATCCCATTTACAATTGTACCCGAAACTATAAGATACCTAGGAATAAACCTAACCAAAGAGGCAAAGTATCTGTACTCATTAAACTATAAAGTACTCATGAAAGAAATGGAGGAAGACACAAGGAAATGGAAAAATCTTCCATGCTTATAGATTGGAAGAACAAATATTGTGAAAATGTCTATGCTCCCTAAAGCAATCTACACGTTTTATGCAATCCCTATCAAAATACCATTAATTTTTTTTCCAAAGAAATGGAACAAGTAATCCTAAAATTTACATGGAACCATAAAAGACATTGAATAGCCAGAGGAATGTTGAAAAAGAAAGCCAAAGTTGATGGCATCACAATTCCAGACTTTAAGATCTATTACAAAGCTGTTATCATTAAGACAGTATGGTGTTGGCACAAAAACAGACACATAGATCAATGGAACAGATTAGAGAGCCCAGAAATAGACCCTCAACTCTATGGTCAACTAATCTTCAACAAAGCAGGAATGAATGTCCAGTGGAAAAGACAGTATCTTCAACAAATGGTGCTGGGAAAATTGGACAGCCACATGCAGAAAAATGAAACTGGAACATTTCCTTATATCACACACAAAAATAGACTCAAAATGGATGAAATACCTCAATGTGAGATAGGAATCCATCAAAATCCTTGAGGAGAACAGAGGCAGCAACCTTTTCCACCTCAGCCACAGCGGAGGTGGTCTTCCTAGAAACATCGCCCAAGGCAAGGGAAGCAAGAGCAAAAAATTAACTACTGGGACTTCATCAAGATCAAAAGCTTTTACACAGCAAAGGAAACAGTCAACAAAACCAAAGGACAACTGACAGAATGGGGGAAGATATTTGCAAATGACATATCAGATAAAGAGCTAGTATCCAAAATCTATAAAGAACTTAGCAAACTCAACACCCAAAGAACAAAGAATCCAATCAAGAAATGGACAGAGGACATGAACAGATATTCCTGCAAAGAAGACATTAGGCGGCCAACAGACACATGAAAAAGTGCTCCACATAACTTGGCATCAGGGAAATACAAATCAAAACCACAATGAGATACCACTTCACACCAGTCAGAATGGCTAAAATTAACAAGTCAGGAAATGATAGATGCTGGCGAGGATGCAAATACTTGCAAGGATGCAGGGAAAGGGGAAGCCTCCTACGTTGTTGGTGGGAATGCAAACTGGTGCAGTCACTCTGGAAAACAGCATGGAGGTTTCTCAAAAAGTTGAAAATAGAGCTACACTATGACCCAGCAATCGCACTACTAGGTATTTACCCTAAAGATACAAATGTAGTGATCTGAAGGGGCATGGGCAGCAATGTGCACAATAGCCAAACTATGGAAAGAACCTAGATGTCCATCAACAGATGAATGGATAAAGAAGAGGTAGTATATATATACAATGGAATACTATGCAGCCATCAAGAGAAATGAAATCTTGCTATTTGCAATGAGGTGGATGGAAATGGAGGTAATATGCTGAGCAAAAAAAGTCAATCAGAGAAAGATAATTATCATATGAGGAATTTGAGAGGCAAAGTGGGGGGTTTGGGGGGCAGGGAAGGAAAAAAATGAAGATGGGATCGGGAGGGAGACAAACCGTAAGAGACTCTAAATCTCACAAAACAAACTCAGGGTTGCTGGGGGGAGAGAGTAGGGAGAGGGTTGGGTTATGAACACTGGGGAGGGTATGTGCTATGGTGAGCATCGTGAAGTGTGTAAGCCTGACGATTCATAGACTTGTACTCCTGGGTCTAATAATATATTATATGTTAATAAAAATTTTTTTAAAAGAATAGTTTTGTCTCATGCAATGAAATCGGTAGTGTAGAGATCATTAAGCAGAACAAAAGCAGGCTGCATCAGGGTGCCTCGGTGGTTTCAGCTCAGGTAGTGATCTCAGGGTTGTGATCTCAGTGTCAGGATCTCAGGGTTGCAAGACGGAGCCCCCGCATTGGCCTCTGTGCTGAGTGCAGAGTCTGCTTAAGACTCTCTCTCCCTCTTCCTTTGCCCCTCCCACACCACATGCATACGTGCTCTCTCTCTCTCCAATATAAATAAATCTTTAAAAAAAATGTATCTTACTTATGAAATAACCTCCAAATATACACCATCTGTTCTCTAGCCCCCTTTTAAGTTCTATTTCTGTAAAGGTCTAATTAGGGAAGCTGGTTTCCCCAGAAGGTTGCTGAGTATTTTTTAGAGGAGATAAGAACCTTTTTTTTGGTACAACATAAAAGGGAATTTGGGGTTTCTGGTTACTTGGCCTGTTGTGCTCCTTTCCATCTATAAAGCACCCAGTGGTTAAATTCATTTACCCAGGACACCAACTGATTACTGCAAGGAACTGGAGCCAAGGGAAGCTTAGTGGCCCCCTATACTAGGTAGAATAGTGCCCCCCGCCCATTCTTGCCCATCTAGAACCTGTGAGTGAGAATTTGTTTTGTGATAGGGCCTTTGAGGATGTAATCAATTAAGATGAAGTTATACTACATCTACATTAGGTGGTCCCTAATCCAAAGACTGGTGTCCTTTTGAGGAGAGGGAGATCTGGACAAAGGCACATGGGAAAATGCTATGTGGTGAAGAAAACAGTGTTAGGAGTGATGTAGCCTTGAGCCCATGGCCACCACAGGGCGGGGGGTTGGGGGGGACAGGGAAAGACTCTCCCTTACAGTCTTTAGAAGGAGAAGATCTTGCTCCTTGCTAACACCTTGATATTGGACTTAGAGCCTCCAGATCTAGGAGACAATAAATTGTTGCTTTTTTAGGCCATCTGGTTTGTAGTCATTTGTTATGACAGTCTTGGGAAACTAACACACTCCTAAATAAAGATATGCACAAACCCAGCTCTCAGTTCACTAATGAAGTATAGCATGGTTCTGGGCTCATATCAAGGAATGATTAAGAATGCAAGACGCAGCATTAAGAATAGTGGCTTTATAAGTAACGTAGATAAAAGTAACTCTAAACCAGCAAAAGAGGAAAAAGGGTAGCTGGTTGACACCTAATTTACACTCACATTTCTATCAGTACCCATTTTCTGACCAGTTGGATGCAGGCGTTCTATAATAGCCTCTTTGAACCTTTCCAGAGATTTAGTTAGGCTCCTGGGAAGTCTATCTGCCTGGCATAATGATCAATCAAGGTATTTCATTTTATTTTTTCAGTTGTTCTGGCAGCTATAAGCACCTACTCTTATAATAGCACCTACTTTTGTACAAGCACTTAGTTTTGTAATAGACATCTTAGGAAGTTTCGTAACACTCTAAAAGTTCCTTAGGTTGCTGAGAATTTTTAATTGGGGTTCTTAACAAGGTCAGGATCCCTTTTTGTTCCAGAGTATTCCAAAATCATGTACCACCCCAAAATGATATCTTACCTGTATATTTATCCATCTCTAGTTAACAATAAGCTCTGTGTGCACAACAAGTTCTGCTATCTGGTCAGATTTTACCACTGGCAAGAAGTCATAATCTAGAAGTAAGATCTGTTACAGCATATTCTGCCTGATATTTTTCTGTTTCAGCTAGAAGATATGACCTACAAGAGAGAAGATTAAGTTTGTGTTATCTAAAAGCATTGCTAACAAATCTATTTTGAGTACAGGTAGCTCTTAACTAGAGGTTCAGTGGTCATGGATCTCCTCTTCTTCGTTATAGGAGAATATCAGAATTCAAAATATTACAATGAAATATGGAAATATGTCCCCAGAAAAATAATAGGATTTCATAGGTGGTCAGGCTACTTGTTGGTAAATGTGTGTTTTCAGCAACAAAGAATCTACATCATAAAAGACTCTCAAATTTAAAGGAAAGCCTAGGATCAGGTCAGTAGAAATCTCTACTAGTTTAGTTGCCCCTACTAATGCATTTAGACAAGATAAGTAGACTTTTGCGACTAGATGTTCAAGAGAGAGACCAATGATCTCTCATAATTACTATGAAATTTAATCAGAAGTCTAAAGGTTTATCCATATCTCTCACATATAAACAGAAATACAAATGATAATTAAATTCAAACCCAGGGCAGGTGGTAGGAGAAGGGCTAATTTTAAGTCACAGAAGTTCTGTTCATGTTTAGATTCCCAGAAATGAGGCTCCACCACCAAGGATTAGTAAAGTTATTTGGGGTATAACAATTTCAGAAAAATTACAAAACCATTGCCTAGAGTAGCCAGTGAGATTTAGATATCCACTTGACTCTTTGTTAGTAGGGTAGGAAAGCTGAACAAGCCATGGTCCATCAGAGATAAAGAATTCTTTGCCATAGGATAAATCATGCCTAGATAATGAACTTCATCTTGAGGATATGGTAACTTCTCTTTGGAGAACTTACATCCTTTGAGAGCTAAAACAATAAGTACCTAAGAGTACTCAGAGTTGACCTTACCTTTAGAACACAACAAAGACCATTCATATATTAGATAAAATTAGAATCACAATGAAATGTATGTCCTTGAAGTCCTGATTGATTATGTAGAGTAGGATGGTGCCTCAGCAAATTCTTAGAGCAAATAGCTCAGGTATATTGTTGACTTTCCCAGGTGAAGGGGAAAAAAAATATTGACTACTTTTATTTAAACTTTAGAATCTAAAGGGACATTAAAGAAATTTCCACAGAACACTAATCTAGAAGTGTAAAATATACCACTTCAAGAGGCACCAGAGATGAAATATTTGGGTTTAGCCCAACAGGGATGTAGAGAATGATTATTCTAATAATGTCCTAAGGTCCTGTAGAAAGCCTTTAACCCCACCTATTGGGAATTTTAATGGGGAAGATGAGAGTTTTACAAGGGCTATGTAAGGTATGATGGATCTTATAATTATTATCCTTTCAGCTATTAGTTTTAGTCTTTTTTTTTTAGCTTCTAGTTTAAGAAGGGATGGTGCAAGTTGGGTTAGAGATTTAAATGAATCTGAACCTTCATGCATGCAACTCCAATAATCAGGACTATATCTGTGGAACTTTTTGTCCCCCTGAAAGCCTGCACCTTCTTGAGATCTTTAGTTTAGGCTTGACTTAGACATAAAGGTGCTGGTAAATCAATGTCCAAATTAACTATGACTGCATTATGGATGGGGTGGCCTTCAGGGGTTACGAAGAAGGCATCATCAGGCAAGTATTTAATCTGGCAATAACATTTGCACAGTAAATTCTTCCCTGTCAAGTTAGCTGGTATGGTATCACATATTTCTCAGAAAAGGTTCAAGGGTGACAGTTAATGGCTGAGACATGGAAAATATCTGAAGATTCTTAGAGACCATGACCCGAGTAGCTTGTGGACTTCATGGGTGACATTGTTAACAGTGGTAGGATTTAAGACTGATAAATCTATCAATATCAACTAAAAATTGCAAGTTTGCCTGTTAATATTCAGACAAATTTCTCTTTGTGAATTCAAGGGCCAAATAGAAAACTAGGTCCTTGCTTCTGCTTCCTCCAGAGCAGGGTCCAAGGTGCCACGGACCATTCTGTTGATTCTTAGGTGAGGGTCATAACCTCCTGCAGAGGTCAGTCTCGGATGGATCCCAGGGGCTCTACAAAATTGTTGAATGCCTGCTGTCCAAATATCACCGATCTTCCCACCCTGAGGATCCTGCTTGTTCCACCTCCTATAAGGATCTTGCTTACCATGAGTTGTTTTTCCATGTTAAATAAAATTATACCAATATCTTTAGACAGTGACCGGTAGAAACATAATTTGGTCTTAGAGAGGGCCAGGATTTGAGTGAGCAACCACTTTCCAACTGAGTGACCTTTAATGGGCAAGTCCATGTCTCTGAATTCTTCTTACCTATGAAATGAAAATAATAAAGTATAAGCTCGTAGTGTAACACAAGAAACTAAATAAGTTTGCACTAAATAAATTTAACTACAAAATATTAAGAAAAATGATTAAAATATGCAAAATTATTTAAATGATAAGCAATGAAGTTAATGGTAGAAATTTTAGGTTCTCTAAAACTGTAATGAAAAAAAGTATTTTTTTCAATAAACTACATCACTATTTTATCCTTTCTATGAATTTTTATTCGTAGCACACAGAATTTTTCAATCACAAATGAAAGCATAGTATCCTCCAGGTTCTAAAGTCGTCATTGGCTAATATTTGTACATTCTTTGTACCACTGCTTTCCAGGGTCACTGTAGTTTTCTCCTCTGCTATGTGTAGTCTTGGGAACTTAGCTATATTAGCCACCATCTTCAAACAAATGAAACCTTATGAATTACACTGATATGATATTGAAAAGTTTGAAGGAAGTTTAGAAAATAATTGAGTATCTCCCCCTTAAAACAGAAAGCATAGTCTCAAACTAGCTACCTGGTATCACTGGGTAATTTTGCTGTTACCTTACCAAACTCCTCTGTCCCTGCCTCCTGGGTCCATTCCCTCATCTCTTGCCCTATGAGGCTTAGGTATGATACTTGAGCCCTTTGGTATTTTGCACTCTACAGTGTCAATTTCCTTTTCCAAAATTATAGAAGGCCTGAGATCTACAGAGGCAGCCTCATTCTGGCCACCTTAAATAGTTGGTCAAGGAAACAGAAATCCAGGAAGACTCCTTTGAAGGCAACAGCTTGGAAGTCACCGTCCTGATTTTCTTCTGGTGAATTAAGTATTCAGGTTACCTGAGTGACCTGCTCTTGCTCACAGTTGCTGCTGGTTTCATCTTTGCCTCTGCTCCGCCCTCAAAGACTTGCAAGTGCCTTCTAACATGCCCCTGCACATCCTCCCATGCTACGCAACAGTCCGTTTTCCACATTGCAGCCAGCATGATATTTTTAAACACACAAATCTAACTATATCCCTCCTTGCCTAAAGCTCTTCAGTGACTTCTTGATGCAGCAAGGCGGTAAAGGCAAGCTCTTCTTCTCAGATCACAAGTTCTGACAAGATCTGGATCCCACCTGCTTCAAATCTCAGCTTCCTATTACCTGCTCAATCTGCTCCATCCTTCCCCCTTCTTGCTGACTCAACACAGCATGTGCAGTCCAATCTATTTTACCTGTGCTTTACCCTCTTTTGAAATGTTCACCCAGACAACAGAATCTTTATGAGAATTCAAACCTCTGTTCAAGCAGCATCTCTAGAGAAAACTCCCAGGCCACCAGCCAAAGCTCCTTCCTTTTCCCTAATTGTTCTCTATCACTCTAACCTGTTTACTGCCATGTTATTTATTTTTTTTTAAGATTTTATTTATTTATCCGACAGACAGATCACAAGCAGGCAGAGAGGCAGGCAGAGAGAAAAAAGGAATCAGGCTCCCCGCCAAGCAGAGAGCCCAATGCAGGGCTCAATCCCAGGACCCTGGGATCATGACCTGAGCTGAAGGCAGAGGCTTTAACCCACTGAGCCACCCAGGTGTCCCTACTGACATGATATTATTTCCCACTCTGGGTTTTTTAATTTTATCAATCGATGAATGTATTTACTTTCTATCTCCTCACAAGAACGTAAGCCCACCCTTCTGCTTCATTTTTAAACCCTCAGCACTGAGCTTGGCACAGAGTAAGTGCTCAATAAATATTTATTAAGGGAACAAATACAACCCATATAGATAAAGATAAAGTTCTCAAATATTCTTAGGAGTCATAAATGCAAACTTGACTATCTAGGGAGAGATACCATGTTTTCTCACTAGAGGGCTTAATATTATAAAGATGTTAATTCTCTCCAAGTTTAGCTATTTAATTAACACAATCACTATTCCAACACTAATCAGTGAAAAGAATCTAAATTTTATCTGAAAATAATTATTAGTGAAAAATAAATTTGCTAAGTAGTCAAAATATTTTTTAAACTTTTTTTTTTTAAGATTTTATTTATTTGGCAGACAGAGATCACAAATAGGCAGAGAGGCAGGCAGAGAGAGGGGGAAAGCAGGTTCCCCACTGAGCAGAGAGCCCGATACAGGGCTCTATCCCAGGACCCTGGGATCATGACCTGAGCCGAAGGCAGAGGCTTTAACCCACTGAACCACCAAGGCGCCCCCAAATATTTTTTAAAACAAAGCATAATAAAAAAAAGAACAGAAAAGAAAAGAAACATCAGGAAGGGGGCCTTACCCACCAGACAATAAAACATGCAGATGCTTAAAGCACTAGGGATAGAAAAAACAAATTCCAGAGAGAGGCTTAAGTATATATAAGAAATAACAGTTGCTTCTATAATGCTGGGAAATTTCCCTCTTGAAGCTAATAAATTCTTTCTTCAAAAAAGATTAAAGATTTTGTTTATTTATTTGAGAGAGACAATGATCGAGAGAGGGAGAAGGATTGGAAGTAGGGGCAGAGGGAGAAGCAGACTTCCTACTAAGCAGAGAGCCCGACATGGAGCTTGATCCCAGGAACCAGGGATCATAACCTGAGCCAAAGGGAGATGCTTAACTGAATGAGCCACCCAGATACCCCTCTGACTTCTACATAACAACAATAAAAACCCATAAAGTTGAGGTATGGAATAGAATAACATTTTTACAAAATACGTTATACTTTTAAAAGATTGCTTTCTCAATATATCAAAGCTCTTCAAATTACTAAGAAGAAAAAGGTAAATGCCCTAGCAGGAAACAATTTTAAAAATACAAAGCAGCAAAGCACTGTAGTAAAAATACAAATGTCTAATAAATATACAAAAAATTATTCTCTCTAGTGACTTTACAAATGCACATAAGTACAACAAGATGAAATTTTCATTATCGGATTGACAAAAATTAAAAATAAACTACCTAGAGTTAGAGAGCATGGACAGAAATCAGAATCCCTTATCCACCAGAAACCATACAGGAATATTTTGGTATAGTTCTTAGGGAAGCCATTTTTCCAATGTGATTTAAAAAATCTTTAAAATTGGCAACTTCAGACAAGTCTCCCTTTAGTAATTGATCATAAAAATTTAACTGTCATACCTACAGGAGTGTTTCTTGTCTAGTTGTTTAGAAGAACAAAAAAATTAGAGGCAATATAGAGACACCTGGGTGGTTCAGTCAGTAAAGCATGCAGTTCTTGATCTCAAGCTTGTGACTCAAGCCCCAGGTTGGATGAAGAGATTGCTTAAAAAAAAAGTCATTAAAAAAATTAAAGACAGTTTAAGTGTATCTATCACATGAGTCTAACAGTGAACTATTGTGTAACAATAAAGAATGACTGAGTAGCAGTATATGAAAAGATGTTCGTATTGTGTGAAAAAAAAAAGCATATTAGGGGCACCTGGGTGGCTCAGTGGGTTAAGCCTCTGCCTTCGGCTCAGGTCATGATCTCAGGGTCCTGGAATCGAGCCCCACGTCGGGCTCTCTGCTCAGCGGGGAGCCTGCTTCCCCCCTCTCTCTCTCTCTCTGTCTGCCTCTCTACCTACTTGTGATCTCTCTCTCTCTGTCAAATAAATAAATAAAATATTTTTTTAAAAAGCATATTAACCGTTTGTAGAATTTAAATTGTTGAAAAACGAATATAAAGATATACGTGATTTATGTTATATATTATACTTTATTGTTAGAAAAAAGTCTAATCACTTAACAGAAGGTTAACAGTTGTTATCTCTAGTGATTTTTTTTTCTTTGTGCCTAACTATATTTTCTAATTGTTATATAATGAATACTGCTTACATAGTAGAGAAAATTGGGGGGGGTTTTGTGGAGGGGGAGTTAATTATTGATTTCTACTTGGATGCAGACAGTGTTTCCAAATCTATTTTTCATGAGCAAAATCTAAATTAAAAATTCAAGCATCCTTTGAGTTAAATAATAAAAAAGTATTACCCACATATAATTTCAGTACTCCACCTGCACAAGAAACCAGTTTGCAATTACCGCAGCCTCTTTTTCCTTTCTGTTACTACCAAGTAATGCAGCCAATAAAGAAGCTTTGAAAAGCAAAAATTAAGCAATAAGGTGTGACAGATAACGCGATTATTGTATGATAATGAACTCCAGAGTCATCAAAAGTTTGATATATTGCTGAGCACAACTATTTCCCTTGAGTATAATTAAAATCTGAAAAACCTGCACTAGAATCACTGATATAAATAGTCCTTCTTGTAGATAAATATGTTTCCAACTGTTGTATGGTTGCCTTAGTTGTATTCAATTATACCGTATGGTAAAAACATAACTAAAACTGATTCTGAATTAAGGTTTGGGAACAATCAGAGCAGCCCAAATGATTATCCGTAATTCTAATAGCATAACTACACCAAATTAGTAAAAACACTAAAACAACAATTACCAACACAACATAGCTCAGAGATATTGCACATTCAGTTCCAAATGAACACGATAAAGCAAATATCGCAATAAAGCAAGTCAAATGATATTTTTGGTTTCCCAGTGCATATAAAAGTTTTATTTATACTATACTATAGTCTATTAAGTGTGAAATAGCATTGTGTCTAAAAAAAGTACATGCCTCAATTTAAAAATACTTTATTATTAAAAAATGCCAACTATCATCTGAGCTTTCAGTGAGTTATAATCTCTATCCTGGTGGAGGGTCTTGCCTCCATGTTAATGGCTACTGACTGATCAAGGTGGTTGTGGTAATTTCTTAAAATAGGACAACAGTGATATTTGCTTTCTTTCATAAATGATTTCTGTGCATCATGAAATGCTATTTGATAACATTTTACCTAGAGTAGAACTTTCAAAATTAGAGTCCTGCCTCTCAAACCCTGCTACTGCTCAACTAAATTTAGGTAACATTCTAAATCCTTGGTTGTCATTTCAACAATCTTCAAAGCATCTTCACCAGAAGTAAAATCCAAGATATCACTTTCTTTGCTTATCCATAGGAGCAACTCCTCTTCTGTTAAAGTTTTATCATGAGATTGTAGCAATTCACTCACATCTTCATCAGGCTCCCCCATAATTCTAATTCCACCACATCTGCAGTTATGTCCTCCCCTTCAGTCCTTCAAAGTCCTCCCCTTTGAGCCCTTCAAAGGCCTCCAGGAGGACTGGAATCAGCTTCTTCCAAATTCCAGTTAATGTTGATATTTGACCTCTTCCTCCTCTTTCCACGAATCATGAATGCTCTTATTGGCATCCAGAATAATGAACCCTTTCCAGAGGTTTTCACTTTACTACTTCACCTAGATCCATCAGAGGAATCACTACCTATAGCAGCTATAGTCTTAAAAATGTATTTCTTAAATAGTAAGACTTGAAAGTCCCAGTGGGCTACAGCATGGATGTTGTATTAGCAGGCATGAAAACATTAATCTTGTTATACATCTCCATCAGAGCTCTTGGGTGACCAGTTATATGGGCAATGAGCCGCAATATCTTGAAAAGAATCTTTTTTTCTGAGCAGTAGATCTCAGCACGGGGCTTAAAATATTCAGTAAACCACACTGTAAATAGAAGTGTTGTCATCCAGGCTTTGTTGTTTCACTGACAGAGCACAGGAGCAAGAGATGTAGCAAAACTCTTAAGGGCCCAAGATTTTCAGAATGGCATATGTGCAGTGGCTTCAACTTCAAGTATCCAGCTGCATTAGCACTTAACAAGAGAGTAAGTCTGTCCTTCAAAGCTTTAAGCCAGGCACTGACTTCTCTCTACGTAGGAAAGTCCCAGATGGCACCTTCTTCCAATAGAAAGCTGTTTCATCCACATTGAAAATCTGTTATTGGTGTACCCACCTTCATTATATCAGTTAGACCTTCTGGATCACTTGCTGCAGCTTCTACATCAGCACTTGCTGCCTCACCTGGCACTTTTATGCTCTTAGAGATGGCTTCTTTCCTTAAACTTCTTTAATCAACCTCTGAGGCTTCAAACTTTTCTTCTACAGCCTCCTCACCTCCTTCAGCCTTCATAGAATTGAAGAGAGGTAGTGCTTTGCTCTGGATTAGGCTTTGGTTTAAGGGAATATGTGGCTGGTTTGATATTCTATTCTGACCAAACTTTCTCCAGATCAGCAATAAAGCTGTTTAACTTTCTTATCATTTGTATATTCACAGGAGTAGCACTTTTAATTTCCTTCAAGAATTTTTCTTTCTTTCTTTTTTTAAGATTTTATTTATTTGAGAGAGAGTGAGAGAGAGCATGAGAGGGGAGAAGGTCAGATGGGAAAGCGGACTCCCCATGGAGCTGGGAACCCAATGCAGGACTCGATCCTGGGACTCTGGGATCATGACCTGAGCCAAAGACAGTCACTTAACCAACTGAGCCACCCAGGCGCCCCCCCTACAAGAACTTTTCCTTTGCATTTTCAACTTGGCTGTTTGGTACAAGAGGCCTAGTTTTCAGTCTGTCTTGGCTTTTGACATACCTTCCTCCTTGAGCTTAAACATTTCTAGGTTTTGATGTAACATGAGAAATGTGTAACTCTTCCTTTTTTCCTGAACACCTAGAGGCCAGTGTAGTGTTATTCATTGGCCTGATTTCAGTCTTGTTGTGTCTCAAGGAATAGGGAGGCCGGTCTAAGGAGAGGGAGAGAGAGATGGGGGAATAACTGGTCAGCGGAGCATTTAGAACACATACAACATTTATCAATTAAGTTTGTCATCTGACATGTGTGTGGTTTGTAGTGCCCCAAAACAATTACAATACTGACATCTAAGATCGCTGATCACAGGTCACCATAACAAATATACTAAGAATGAAAAAGTTTGAAATATTATGAGAATTACCAAAATGTGACACAGAGACATGAAGTGAACGAATGCTGTCGCAAAAATGGTACCAATTGACACAGAGTTGCCACAAATTTCCAATTTGTAAAAAACCAAAACAAAAAACCATAATTTCTAAGAAGCTCAGTAAGATAAAGTATACAATTACAAATATCATAGTGACCGTGACAGCAAAAGACTTCTAAACACCTATCAGGATAGATAATCTCTTATGTCTTGGAGACCTAGCAAAGAAGCCCATTAGACATTTAACATTTTATTATTTCAAATAGAATGGATTAACCCAGCATAAATTACATCTAAAATTTCAAGCCTATTCAACCTTATGTGGATCTTAATTGGAACACACAATTTAAAAACATCATGACAGTGCCGGGGTGGCTCAGTCAGTTAAGCGGCTTCCTTCAGCTCAGGTCATGAGCTGTGGGATCGAGCCCCACACTGGGCTCCCTGCTCAGAGAGTCTGCTTCACCTTCTCCCTCTGCTTATCTCCCCAGCTTGTGTGCTCTGGCTCACTTGCTCTTGCTTTCTGTCAAATAAATAAAAATCTTAAAAAAAAAAAAAAAAAGACGTCATGACATAATCAAGAAAAATTTAAAACTTCAAAAAACTGTTTAAAAACTTGATATTTCATATTTGCCAGTTTTTAACTTTTAAAATTGATAATGGTGCTACGGTTATACTTTCTATAGAGTCCTTATCCTTAAGGGATACATTCTGAAATATTCAGAGATAAGTGACATGACGTCTGGGATTTCCTTCAAAATAATCAAGTAGAGGTGGGTGGCTACTGATGAAATAAGACTGTTGTAGCAGAGTGTCAAGCCAAAAAAATAAAACAGTCAGTTATTTTACCTGGAAAGTGAATTTATTTGGGAATAACAGAGAAATTGCAATTTGGGACAAACTATAACAAACCATAGGTAAGTCCAAAGAGACAAAGATAAGGTCAGCTTGTTTAGGTTTTAGGAAGAAATTTGGGGGAATTTTTTTTTTAAGATTTTATTTATTTATTTGAGAGAGAGACAGTGAGAGAGAGCATGAGAGGGGAGAAGGTCAGAGGGAGCAGACTTCCCATGGAGCAGGGAGCCTGATGTGGGACCTGAACCCAGGTCTCTGGGATCATGACCTGAGCTGAAGGCAGTTGTCCAACCAACTGAGCCACCCAGGCGCCCGGGGGGAATTATTTTTAACAAAATTGGCTACAAGTGGTGATTGGAGTATTGTTGCTGGGGCAGAGAGGGAACTTCCTTTTTTTTTAATTTTTATTTTTTATTTTAATTTTTATTTATTTATTTATTTATTTATTGACAGCTAGAGATTGAACACAAGCGGAGGGAATAGCAGGCAGAAGGAAAGGGAGAAGCAGACATAACCTGAGCAGAGGGCAGATGCTTAACCAACTGAGCCACCCAGGCACCCCTTCCTTTTTTTTTTCCTTTAAAAGCAGGGCATATGGGGCACCTGGGTGGCTCAGTGGATTAAGCCACTGCCTTTGGCTCAGGTCATCTCAGGGTCCTGGGATCGAGTCCCGCATCGGGCTCTCTGCTCGGAGGAGAGCCTGCTTCCTCCTCTCTCTCTCTCTGCCTGCCTCTCTGCCTACCTGTGATCTTTCTCTGTCAAATAAATAAATTCTTTAAAAAAAAAAAAAAAGCAGGGGATAAATTCCTGTATGAAAAATGTCCTGCCTTGCTAAGATAATTCTTCTTCCTCTTTCTTCCTGATTATGCAGGCTGCCGTGAGTGGTATGTGCTTGAGAGCTCCCCCTCGAGGGTTTCCCAACTCCATTTGAAATGAGGTTTTTAAAATTTATTTTCACAAGTGTGATGGTCACATGTGGGTTCATTATACTATTCTCTACATTTTTTTGAATGCCTGAAATTTTTTATCAGAAGTGTTTTTAAGAAACCATTTGCTTCAGAAAGAGTTCCTATATACTAATCATTCTGCATTAGTGTATAATATACACAATTTGGTAAAAGAAGTCACTAGGAGGTAAAGTTGTTAAGAAATTAGCTTATCCAGTGATGCATAAAATCTCATTTTGTTCATAAAAGTCCTATGTTATTGAAAAGGGAAGCAATGATGATCATCAAAACATAAAATTAAATGAGTATAAGCCATTGAGATGAAAGCAATTAAAGTATAGAACTCTGGGTGTGAATCAGGTTTCAATATTCCGGAACTAAGGAAGAGCTGGGGATGGCTGGAGAAAGCCTCCTATTTGAACTGAATTGAGATAAGTGCTGAAAGTAGTGATTTTTAAAAAACCAAATTCCTTCCGAATGACAAGTACTATCAAATAATAGGAGTCCCAGCAATTGTTTATCAATGAAGCAGAAAAAATTTTATTGACAAGATAAAAGGGCAAGATGGAGAAATAAGCAAATCAATTTGGTTTCAGATATAATTTGAAAGACTGCCAAACACCACACTTCCTCTCCTTAAATGGCAATTAGATTTTATTAACATCCTGTTCCTTTTTTGTTTTTCAGATGTCTTCTTAAGACCGCTAAATGAGTACAAACAAAGTCTGTCTGTTCAACTGTCCACAGTAGGTCTATACATCCAGAAGGCCAAAGAGAGTATCCCCTGGAGACTGTTCAGCTCCAGATACTTCACATATTCTTCCCTTTATTCTCTTCATCTACATATTCTACATCTACATCTTCTTCATCTACATATTCTTCCCTTTATTCTCTTAACTACATATTGCTTTTCCTCTCTGTGTATGTGCCTGTGCAAGTCACTGGGAATATACCCAGGAAGAAAATACTGACATGCAGCAATACTACAGGTCAACAAAAGCCTGCTGACTGATGTAGTCATGTATGATCTTACTCATCAAATCTAGCAATTTACTAGTTTACTACGCCTTTTTTTTAAGTTTTTTTATTTTTTGTTTTTTGTTTTGTTTTGTTTTGTTTTTGACACAGAGAGACACAACAAGACAGGGAACACAAGCAAGGGGAGTAGGAAAGGGAGAACAGGCTTCCCGCAGAACCGGGAGCCCAATGTGGGACTCGATCCCAGGACCCTGGGATCATAACCTGAGCTGAAGGCAAATGCTTAAGAACTGAGCCAGCCAGAAGCCCTGGTTTACTATGCTTTAAAAATACGTTAAAGTTCACGAAAATTCACATTGGATGGCTTGGCATCCTCTTCCCTGCGCTAAAATCTCCTCTTCTCTCTAATTCTTCTTTATTCTCCATTGTCTTCTCTCTTTCACCTTCTTTCTCTGAACCTCTCCATCTCTCTCTGACCCTCAGTCTCCTCTTCTCTCAGACAGTCAGTTTCCCTGAATCTGCTCCTCAGTTGCCCTAGTCCCCAAGCAGGCAGCTCAGGAGAGAGCTGTGTCTCAGTTCTTTATTCCCATTCCCCCACATAAAGTCCCCACTGCGTGCCCAATCCTCTAGATGGAGCAGTAGGAAGCTGAGCTAGAAAGAGATTCAATATTTAAGTGGAATTATGAAAAGCTACCAACTAGAACTTTTAAAAATTCTCCAAAAAACTATCTGAAAGCACTTTATTCTACAGAAATATCTATAAAGGTTATGAATATGTTTGAAACCAGTATTTTGAAGTCAGTAAGTTTAGAAAATTGGTCCTTGGGTGAATGGATTTTTTGATGAGTTGGCATCTATAAATTTGGCTTTTGTTGAAATGTCATCAGGCAAATTATGTTGCCTCCAAGTTTGAGAAAGACACTCCAGAGAGCCACGCAGGTTAAATGAAACACATGTTCAGAATAGAGTCACTTGACTTTCCCCAAGCACGCCAGGCCCACCTCAGGCCAAGGATAAGGGGGAAATGAAGACCTGCCCATCCATAGCTAAACTGACTTGGCAAATCCTGTGTGTGCATATAAAAACCAGATTCCTGCAATGAATCTTCTTCCTTTTTTTAAGGAAATATAGGTATAATTGACCTATAACATTATATTAATTTCAGGTATACAACATATCAACTTGATATTTGTATATATATTACACAATAATCACCACAGTCATCTAGTTAACATCTGTCACCATACATAGTTAACAAATTTTGTGTGTGTGTTGAGAATTGTTAAGATTTACTCTCTTAGCAACTTTAAAAATATGGCAATATGGTATTAACTATAGTTTGTACATTACACACCCATGATTGATTTATTTTATAACTCAAAGTCTGTATGAATTTTCTTATATTAAAAGCAAGGCTCTTCTCTGGAGATTGAAAAGCTTTAATCAATTAATATAAGGCAACATTTCTCAAAGCATGTTCTGCTAAATATTGTCTCTATTAGATGTTCTGCCAAAAATCAGTTTAATCTTAAATAACTTGGGGGAAATAGGGAACACAGTATCCTTTATCGATGATTCATAACACACATGAGTATATTGAATTCCTACAATAAATTATGAATAAAAAGTCTCTACCTAAATCCTGTCCTATTGTGATCTTTGT
Organism: Mustela nigripes; assembly: GCF_022355385.1. Classification (NCBI taxonomy): domain Eukaryota; kingdom Metazoa; phylum Chordata; class Mammalia; order Carnivora; family Mustelidae; genus Mustela; species Mustela nigripes. The sequence goes on along the minus strand of NC_081566.1, from coordinate 36,173,917 downwards.
TGTTGTAGTGGTTATTTTATTCCTTTCTCTTTGACTTATTTAAATAACTGTTACTATTTAGAGGTCATTCAGGACATGCCCTGCCATTTTGACACTTTGGGATTAGTTGTATGTTCTTTTTTATTCTAAGGTTTCTTTAAGGAGAGTCTTCTCTTGGTGGGGTATAGGGAAGGCAACATGGAGGGAATTAGCCACACAAAGGTGTGGTGAATGCATGTATCATCCAAAATAATCAGAGCTGCACTCTAAACCAACAAGTGAACCCACAAGTGATATGATCAAAAATCTAAAATTAACAAATTATAACTGATGCTGTAATAGCTGTAGGGAGCTGAGGGTAAACTATAGGCATAAAAAGGTGATAATCCCATAGAAGTTCTGAAAACATCAATACTGAGCCTTGCACTGACTAAGTTAAACAGAATTAAGGCCAAAAAGTCATAAGAAAAAAATAATGTGAGTGAGACTGTCACTTTCTCCAAGGGCTGATGAAGACCCCAAGTAAAAATAAGTTCAGTTTGATCTCCTTGCCTGGCTGTTTATACAACTCAACCCAGACAGAAATCCTGCTGACAGATTCAGGGCACACCTTCCAGCAGTTATAAGTGGCAATTGCTCCACTAGCATTGTTCCCCATTTCATTCCAAATACTTCTGACTTCCATGACCTTGCTCTGTCTACACCTTCCCAAAGAATTCCAAGACACCTATAACAAAAAGGCAGTCCTGATCAAAGTTATTAGTTCCCACTGCCTCCTGTATCTAATCAAAAGTATTCTAGATTTTCACCAAGTTTCCTTTATTACTTCTTAATTTTTTCTACTCTACCTACTTTTTTTCCCCCTTCTGTTCTGAAATTTTTAATTCCTATATTATAGTAGTTTTTATCCACATGATTTGAAGTGATGAATAAATATACAAATACAAATAAGTAAATAATCAGGACCCCAGTCTTAATGTTTAATTCTTGGCACTCCCCATTGAGTATGAGTTTGTCACTTTTGAACTAATATTCCAATTTCTCAAATCCTTATTTTGTCCATTTTTTAAAACCATAAAACCTTAAATGAGGAAATAAAAAAGAGGCAAATGCCTTACTCTCACAAACTTTGCTTTCTACTGCTTTAATTCAGGCTCAAATCATATCAACACAGAGTATTCCTATATTCTTTATGTTTGGGGGTTCCCAACAACCTCATACAATACATAATTGCCTTATTGTTTTGGATCATGGAAATGTTTTTTGCAGGTATGAAATCCTCTTATTTATGTACCCAAAAAGGAAAAATAGAAGCTGTAGATGTTCAGCTCTGGGAGATGGAGTCAGAGTATGCTGAAATACCTAAATAAATCTTTAAGTGGCTCATAAATAATTGAATAAACCAACAAGCTAGCTCAATTACACCAAAAAATGATCACTCAGTACCCCATGTTATATCATTTGTGGTAAAAAGCATTTGAAGTTAAATATAAATTTAAACTCCCTTACCACTGCTTATGGTTTCCAAGAAGGCCTGTCTGGTAAGGTGAAATTTTCCATGCTTGGTTTCAGCCCAAAGGGGAAACACTGTTGGGGAGTTGAAGAAAATGCTCAACAAAGACTAATGATTTATGAAGGGTAAAAAATGTTGTGTTTTTTTTTTTATTTTATCACAAAGAAATTATTTTGAAAATACACAGTTAATCTAAAATATTTATGTTAAAATCTCTACGTGAATTTGTTACATACTAAGGAAAGTTGTCAAATAATTTGAGGAAATTTATTTCCACCTGGCAAATTCTCAAATGCTGATAGATACATAAAACTTTGCTATTAAGAAGTAAAATGAATTTTTGGCTTTGCCCCAACTTGCTTTGATTTTATTTACCAGTCTCTGTAAAGTCAACAATAAGTAAGCACAACTACTTTGAAAGCAACTCTTGACATCTTATTTGTGATCCAGAGTTTGTTGCAATGATGTACCTGATGGTCTTCTAATTCTTGAGTACATCTCATCTCCTACATCAAGTCTTTCCAGATTAACTCACCTGAGAGTTTGCATGCCATTCATTCACAAGTGCTCTTTCATGAAGCAGCCCTTAGCAATGTGTTGTGTCCCTCCTTTAAACAGTAGAACTCACAAGCCCAGGATTCAGGTCTATTATTAATTTTATTTCTTCCCCAAACTCCTAGTCCAAGAGAGTGATCTTGATAGATACATACCACATACATCCATTCCATCTTGCTCCGCACTGAATTTAGAAAAAGCCATCTGACCACAGAAAACATTCCCACATCTTCTATATTAGCACTATTATAACTGAACTAGAAAAATGAAACAGGGAAAAAAGATTTAGTGTTTCTATTTACAGTGTGATAACTGTTATCTTCAAATATATTAAATCTAGGGGCACCCCGGTGGCTCAGTCAGTTGAGTGTCTGCCTTCAGGTCAGGTCATGATCTCAGGGTGCTGGGATTGAGTCCTGCATTGGGCTCCCTGTTCAGTGGGGAGCCTGCTTCTCCCTCTCCCTCTGCCTGCTGCTCTGCCTACTTTTGCTCTCTTTCTCTGTCAAATAAATAAATAAAATCATTAAAACCATATTTATGAGGGACGCCTGGGTGGCTCAGTTGGTTAAGTGACTGCCTTCAGTTCAGGTCATGATCCTAGAGTCCCCAGATCGAGTCCTGCATCAGGCTCCCTGCTCAGCAAGGAGTCTGCTTCTTCCTCTGACCCTCCCCCTTCTCACGTTCTCTCTCTATATCTCTTTCAAATAAATTAAATCTTTATTAAAAAATGATTTAAAAATATATTTATGAAATCTATTTACAAAAAGGTTCAAACTTATTTAGTGTTTTCCATAGTAACTGGAAACAATAAAAAAATATACTCTTTCACTTTAAGGAAGAATTTCTGAATGATCTGAGAAGTAAGAAAAATGGAATGAGTTTCATTAATAGACAGTAAATTCTCTCAAAAGTGGAAGACATCAAACAGAAGCTGGATCACCAGTCAAGATACTGTAGAAGAAACTCAAGCCTTGGATGGAGAACTGCACCATGTCTATCACCTCCGAAGCAACCGCAGATGCAGAGGTTCTTAAATTCACTCTCTGATTTTCTAAACATCTTTGCTAATTTCTTGGGCAACTGCCAATTGTCAACACCTAAGACACTTTTAAAGAAAAGTTTAAGGAAAGAAAAAAAAAGTTTAGGGGCACCTAGGTGGCTCAGTTGGTTAAGCGACCGACTTTTGATTTTGGCTCAGGTCATGATCTCAGGGTGGTGAGACTGAGGCCCACATGAGGCTCTGAGCTCAGCACACAGTCTGCTTGTCTGTTTCTCCCTCTGCTCCCCTGACCCCACCCAGCTTGTGTACGTGCTCTCTCTCATACAAATAAAATCTTTTAAAAGGCTTTCAAAAAAACAAAGAAAAGTTTAAATCCTCGACAGAACCATTCTTATCTCTTCTTTAAAATGCTCTTTAAAAACATGTTTTAAAAACCTTCACTGGAACTAGTCACTGAAAAGCTCTTGGTGAAGAGCTTTTACTGGAAAGATGTCTACACTGAAGATAATTGCACCAGGAAATCAGAATTTTCCTCAGTAAGGTAACATTTTTCAAAAATCAATCTAACATGGCCAATTAATGTGTTGGAGAATAATATGCCCTCAGAAAGATAAATACTTGAACCTCCTTCCCATTGAAATAAATGGCATCCTAATGCTCGCAGAAGTTTCTTGGGAAATTTTTCTCTGACACTAAAATAAATACATACGATTCATCATCAGAGAATCAGAAATGAGCATTCAACTACTTGGTTTACTTCCACTGTAATGTACAGCTGATTTTGGCACCCCCAGTGGGCAAGAGTCTGAAAAATGGAAGCTGTTCTTCTGCAGAACACCCCTTTGGTTAGGAAAAGATGATATGCTTCTTCCCTCTGGTCTCGGCCTCACCATCTCTTCTACCATCTTTCTTCTTTGGCTTTCCCAGACTCAAGAGAATGTGATGCTATAAGAGGGATATTTAGAATTAGAATACGAGTTCGAATAGGCCATTTGGCCTGCTAATTTCTCCCATATTCTCAGGTCTTCAACGCAGTAAAATGCCTGTGCCTTTTCGACCAGAGCTCCTAACTTTTTTTCCAGAAAACCTTCTCTTATAAAGGTCGTTTAATCTCCAACCTACTAGGCACTCTTTTTAATCCCTTTCCTTGTTTCTTCTCAGCCTTCCATTTATTTGTGCCAGACACAGCACACTTAACAGTTGCAGACTACATCTGCCAAATCTGATGCCATTCTGTGCCTTTTAAGGATTTTTTAATTATTATTATTATTTCAATGTCTTCAGTTTCACCATAGGTTGCACCAATCCCCTTACATATGCTAACATTCACACCTTTATATTACCTGTCTGGCCCCTGTAGGCATCTGAATTTGCATCTCTGAATTTTATGCCAAAGTACTTCCCTGTGGACCATCAGGTTTGTGTCTCTCTCTATCATATTGTGAATTGAAGGTAGGATATGTCTAATATCTACTGAACATTTCCTAACATCTAAAACAGTGTAGGCATTGAGTATTGTATGGATTTGGCAAACACTTAATATTTGAGAAAAAAATGATTATCAGAAAGTCTATACTTCTTAGAGTTTCTTATGCATGTGTGTTGGACAGAGTCAAAATATGACTTTATTCTGCCTCCATCCTAAATAAAACTCCTGTTCCTTATTATGGCCTAATAGGTGGAAACATTTTTTTATAAACAGGTTTAAAATTTTTATTTTATTTTTTACAGAAGGCAAGGATTGGTGGAAGAAAGAATATGACTTTGTTAGGCCTAAAAAAAGCCTTTTTTTTTTTTTCATCTAACTGGGTCCTGGGCTTGATTATTAGCTCCCTGGAGGAGAATGCAGTGCCCATTTGACATTCTGGGCACACACAGGAAGAGATATTTTAATGAGGAGAGCTACTTTTTTTTTTAATCTTTTTTCAGTGTCCAGAGAAGTCATGGAAATAGAGTGTCTATTTAAATAAATATGATTTCAAATCTGTCATATGAATTTGGATATGCTTCTCCCAGAGCAAGATCTATCTTGAATTGAATGATTTTAAGTAAAATTTTCAGGATGGAAGCCTAAAGATTCAGAATAGGTGCAAGAGTCAAAAACAGGGAATATTTATAAACACAAAGAGTTCTGCCAAGTACACAAGGAGAGATTTCAAATTAAAAAGACACAACTTAAAGTTGCAGATTTTCTTCACAAGGATCATTAACGATTTTTGGGAACATTTCCCCAATTCCTTTTCCCTGTTTTCTACTTTCTTGTCCCCGTTTTTTTCTATATGTTCCCTCATCTCCTCCCTACCATCCTATTGCAACTCTGACTTGTGGATGCACCATTTTTCCAAATGACTGCAACGACCATGTCCCAGTTCTCACAAACACCCGCACCACTAGCCTGCTCTCGTGCCTGCTTCCAGTTACAATGCACACATATCAGATACCAGTCTACAAAAGCTATTTCAGGTACAGCACTCAACCAGCACATTAAAAACAACAGAAACAAGCACACGGTTGGGAACATTTATTGAATGGTAAAACATTTGTGTAGCTACTTCCCATAGAAATGAGTGGGTTTTGGAAAGGCCATTTCTTCTCTCACAGAAACTCAGATGTTCTTAATTCTTTTCCTCTCAGCACATTGGCTAGCATGCCTCTTTCATTTATACACTCAGCTCCCAGGCAAGAGGCTAAATCAGACTTTCAGGGCCCGCTGTTTCTGAACTTGCTTTTCTTTTTTAGTCTTATCCTCCACCGGCACATGGATATTTTCTTTTTTAGTGTTTCCGGCAACACTGTTTTTATTTAGTTGCCATGTATTTTGTAAGGTTACACGCAACTCCTCTTGATAAACTTCTGCAGTTTTCATTGCTAAAACTTAGCATCTACAGCCAATGGCTAACTTTTGAGAGAAATATATGGCCCATCTGTCATCACACAGAAGCAGAGTTGACCACATGTCCTCTGAGAGTTTTCAAACAACTCCCAGAGCAAGTACCATGACCCTTTCTCTGCCTGGTTGAATTCTATCAATAGCCTTTCTTGGGACCAAGAAGTGATATGGAAACTGATTAGAAATTATGAAAACAGTGTGTCTAACAACTCTTAAAACACCCTTAAGAGAAAAGCACTATTTAATCCATTGTGTAGATAGCTAGAGACACAAAAAAATCTAGTTACTCAAGAGACTATCTTTCTTGATTTATGGTTTTTTACCATCTCATCCGTCAAATGTCTGAAGGGAGCTGATGTAATATTTTTAAGTGGCCTAAAATGCCAAATTGATCATTTTTCAAAGAATCATTTCTTCATTTAGACACACTGTTCCGGAGTCTTTTCATGAAAGCTTCTATCACGACTACAAGAGAGCACTCCTTTCCAAACCACTGTTAAGAAAAAGGTTATTCATGAGAAACTTCTCATACTTTATTTAAAGTTTTCATGGGATTATAAATAACTTCAGAACAAGAATGCTTCAAAAGAACACATTCCTGTTTAACTCTAATTGGAAGAAACTCTATTGAAATATTTCTCACCATTTCATCCATTTTGATGCAGTGAAATTCAAGGGCAAGTATATGGGCTTAGGAGTTCAAACTCAGAATCTAGCTCTCTACCACGCAATCTGGGATAAGTTACTTAAGCTCTAGAACCTTAGTTTCTTTACCTGTAAGTTGGGAGATAATGAGACCAATTTTATATATTGGCTAAGAGGAGTAAATAAAATAATACTGGCAAAGCAGCAATCACAGTGCCTGACATACAGCATGCATTAACAACTAGAATTAACATTATAAATTTAATGAAAATATTGCATAGTTACAATGATTTAGGTTAGACTTTCAAAATTGTAAAAGATACTTATAAGAGAATACTCTTAAGGACTCTAGGTTAGGTCTATCAATTTATTCATAGATTTCTTTATATCATTATCACCATTATGACTTTCATGTAAAAAATGTATAAAATAAAAACAAAACTATTCATGTAAACTGACTCTTAAATCAAAATGGTTCATATTAGAAGGGATCATATGGACAGAAATATATTCAGTAATTCAAGTTAAATGTCACTGTCAGGCAGGTACTCCAGAAGCAGACGCTGCCCTGAGATGAAAAAGAATATGACAGGGATAAAATGGGGAAGCACTCCCAGAAGAAACCAGTAACAGAGAGAGGAGGCTAGATAGGAAAAGGAAGAAGTGAAGCAAGGAGCCACTTCAAGACAAATCCCAGCCTTCCTGGGTCCTGTAAGGAAGCTCTAGAGTACAAATTACATACCAGGATTGTGTTTATACTTGCTCACAGCAAGAATGCTGGACTTGGCACCCTTTTGTCTTTAGCAAAGAGCTGTAGATTGGAAGTGGGAAGAGTGCAGAATGTAAACTCCAAGCACTTCAGACCCTGTGGCAAATAGATCAAGCAGCTCCAGTAGGCCAAAGGCAGTCCTCCAGAGAGAATGGCAGGTAGGTTATAAAAACCTCAAACACACAGAAGTAGGGGGAGGGTGGTGGGAAGAGGCAGCACTCAGCAACAGTTCAAGGGATAAAGGTAATCTGAGTGGAGCACTGATAGTTTCCACTACCTTCACACACCTTACAATACACCAATTAACCCAATTTCTTTTTTTTTTTTTTTTTAAGATTTTATTTATTTATTTGATAGAGAGAGAGAGAGATCACAAGCAGGCAGAGAGGTAGGGGGATGCAGGCTCCCTGCTGAGCAGAGAGCCCAATACGGGGCTCGATCCCAGGACCCTGAAATCATGACCTGAGCCGAAGGCAGAGGCTTAACCCACTGAGCCAACCAGGCAGCCCAAACCTAATTTCATAAGAGAAAATATTTGCAAATTCATGAGATTAAATGTTTAGAAGTAAAATAAAGAAATAAATTAGCATATGTCTCCGAGCTGCCTGCTTTGCAGTCTTTCAGGAATGCCTTCACTTAAAGAAAAGGCTAAAAATTAAGCAAGTCCCTGAACTCACTCTGGCCCCAATTTGCCCCACTCTGTTTCCATTCCATTCAAAAAATGTAAGTCAAAGTATACTATAAAGCTCCAGTGGTTGACCATAGAGATTTCAATTCTAATGCACTTTGCAGTTTATAAGTCATTATCAATGTGTTATCTCACTATCAACAACACCATGAAATAGGAATAACAAGTACTAAAAACTACCTCACTCTCCACCTTATGAATGAAAAACTGAGGCTTAGAAGTTGAATGGCATGCCCAAGGTCATACAACAAATGGAAGAACTGGAATTCAATCCCAAATTTGCTAATTCCAGTGCTCTGTCCATCAGTTGTCTCAGCTGTCATCAGTTGTCTATGGAAGTAGCCAAAGTGCCCCTTGATAGATAAATGGATAAAGAAGAGGTGTACACACACACACACACACACACACACACACACACACACAGAGGAATATTATTCAGCCATAAAAAAGAATGAACTCTTACCATTTGCGAAAGCATGGTTGGAACTGGAGAGTATAATGATAAGTGAAATAAATCAGAGAAAAACAAATACCATATGATCTCACTCATATGTGGAATCTAAGAAACAAAACAAATGAGAAAAGGAGAAACAAGGAGACACAAACCAAGAAACAGACTCTTAACTATAGAGAATAATCTGGTGGTTATCAGAGGGGAGTAGGAGGAGATAAGGGAAATAAGGGATAAGGATTAAAGAGCATACTTATCATAATAAAAAAATTAATACAATAATAATAATTTTTTAAAAATAAATCATCCTGTCCTCTTAAGGGAGCATGTCCATGAAGAGTACAATGCTAAAAATTTGAGATAAACTTGGTTTTCACCTCTCAATGAATGAATTCTTTCTATAAGAAGTTACTACTCATGGTTTTCAGATGACAATTCCTGATAAGGAGAGTGCTAAGGGATTTTTGATACACATTTCTACAGAGTGAGATAAACATCTCTACATAATCAATCCTAAGCCACATTTTCATCTCAGCAAACAACAAAGTTTGCCACTTTCAACAGAATGCCATGGTTCTACATCCTTCTACTGTTATAGACATTAGTACTCTGATTTTTCAGATACTAAATACTTGTTATAAAATTTATAAGAATAGATTTAAAAAAAAATCCATTCAATCTAACCACCTAGTTAAACACTAAGGTGCATTTACATGTGACTTAAAGTAACTTCTCACTGAGAATTGGGCTCCTAGATGGTCAGATTCCTGTCCTGGCCATCTGTGTGTCCCTGGTGCCCAGCACTGGGTTTTGACCCCAAATGCTCATTGGTTGAGTGGACAAATAAATTAATGAGAGCCAAAAAAATACAATTATAACATGTTTCTTCAATAATTTTCTTTAGTTGAGAAATTAGAACAGATAGTATCTCTGCAATTCCTTTTAGTTAAATGGTCTTAATTTTGCTGAACATACTTATATAATAAACACCAGAACTCTAAAGTGGACAGGGGGTTGGGAGTGAGGGCCAATATCATGCACATTATGATCCAAACCCAGGCCTGTTTGTATGTTCATTTTCAAGGAAAGGAATAATTTTGTTTTAGCTAAGTTCCCATTAGACGTCAACTTTTTTATTTTACCAATGTTTTATTTTGAAAATTTTTAAACCTATAAAGGTGTTGAAATAATATAATGAACCTTCCTATATTGCTCACCTAGAGTTACCAGTTTTTACCATATTGGTATTTTTGTTGTACTTCTTTCTCAAATACCTGTGTGCATTATATACATATAACATACACATATTATATATATTAATAAATATCTATCATATATATTTCAATTTTTTCTCAACTATTTGAAAATAAGTTACAAACATAATAAGCCAATCTAAATTACTCAGCATGTATCTTCTAAGACCAAGGATATTCTCCTTCATAACCTTTTATCATATCATATCATCATACTAAATAAATGTAATATTACACAATAACACTTTAAAATATGAACCCACATTCAAATTTCTTCAATTGTCATCAAAATGTTCTTTATAGCTGTGCTGTGTGTGTGTGTGTACAGGTGTGTGTATGTGGTGTCCAGAATACAATCAAGGAATACACCTAACTTTCAGCTAACGTGTCTCTTTTTTAAAGACTTCTTTGGGGGTGCCTAGTTGGCTCAGTAATTCAAGCAACCAACTCTTGGTTTCTGTTCAGGTCATTATCTCAGGGTTGAGAGATCGGGTCCTACATCCAGCTCCATGCTCAGCTCAGAGTCTGCTTGAGATTCTCTTCCTCTCTCCCTACCCCTTTCCCATGCATGTGCACATGCACAAATAAAATCCTTTAAAAAATAAAGACTTTACCTATAATAGTTTCCCTGTCTCATATTGTCTTTTATGATATTGATGTTTTTGAAGAATCCAGCTAATTGTCTTGCAGATGTCAAAAGTTTAATGATCTGGACTTCTCTGATTTTACTTCATGATTATATTCAGGTTGTGCATTCTTTGAAAGAGTACTACACAGGTGATGGAATGTCCTTTCCAGGGCATCACATCAGGAGACATGTGATGTGAATTTATCCTATCACTGATGACCATACATTTGATGTCTTCTTTAATATGGTATCTGCCAGATTTATCCACTGTAAAGGTACCTTTTTCCTGTTTGTATTTAATACATAATCTGTAGGCAATAACTTAAGGTGACGTGACTATCTTGTTCCATCACAAATGTTTACCTAATGAGTTTTATACCCCATTGATAATCCTTGCATGACTTGATTATATAGGTGGTTGTGGAGTAGTGATTTTTTTTAAGTTCTATTATTCCTTTTACATTTATAAACCAGTGTTGTTCTGAAGAGAATTCCCATTCGCTCTCTTAAAAATATCCTTATGCATTCACACATTCTTGTTTATTTATGGTTATCATACATGCCTTTTATTTTCTTTAGGGATGTTCTTTATGGATGTCTTATATTTGTCTTGTTGGATACTTTCCATGCAGCTCCTGTGTCCTTTTGACAAACACCCATCATTCTTTGTGTACTCTCTTGCTCTCTGAAACAAACAACAGAATGTTCCAGACTTACACTGTATTTTTCCTTGCCCCAGGAATGAAATCAGCATGGAATCTCAATGGAGCCTATTTCCTTTAAGAGTGCAGAATGGAATTTGGAAACCAAGATCTGCTGATTTGCTTACTGCTATAATTTAACGTCTTAAAAACAGAGAAGGTTTCTAGCTTATTTTCTGTCACCAGTGCGTAAGCACATGATCCTGCTCAGTGTAGGTGCTCAATAAACACATGTTGAATGTCGACGTCCTGTGAAATGCATGCACTTACAGAAATTACTTTGTATTTTTTAAGGGTATTAGAATTTGGAATATCTTTCATCCACAGGGTCTCCACTCACATTTTATTATGTCATATTGGATATCCCAGACTTGGGCTTGGAATGGAATCTTAAACAAACTTATTATTTTCGTTTAGGAAAACTGACCTAGTCATAAGTGCACTCTCATTTTTAGGTGTCATTTTTGATAAGGATAACTATAACTGTGTGTGTGTGTGTGTGTGTGTGTCCATTCATGCAGAGGACCACATATGCAGCATATGTGCAGCAAAAAGAAATTTGAGATTTAGTGTTAAATGTTTTTCCCCCAAATTTACAAGTCCTATAATTTCAAGGTTGCCCACTCCTTAGTTGTTTGCTGATTCTCAGTGTGTCCAGACACAAGTGGAAGAAGGGTATCCATACCTCTTCACTATGAGAGGAGCTGAGTTTTTTACACTGTATTTGGATGGCACTGCAGACGCTGTGATTTGGACTCTACTTCTACCAAACATTGAGTTTTAAAATAGGAATTAGGCATCTTTCTTGCTCACCCTACTTATTTTTTTTTCCTGAACTAACATTAGTTCCAAGGAGGTGAATTAAATGGCTTACTAGATTTTTTTTTCCTCTTCTTTCAAAAGCTACAATTTTCCGAAATGGCAGCCTGCCAGTAAGAGTAGAGTCGTGCGGCGCCTCTCTTGTGAATTTAATCTGTGGCTGCTGGCTAAAAGCTGAAAGGGCCATTTTTCAAGCAGCACTTAGGTTTTAGGAGCCAAGAGGGTCCTAAAATCTAAAGTGTCTCTACTTTTACTGGGGGGAAAAAAAGTTAATTTTTTTTTGAAACCAGGAGAGAGTCAATGTTTTCACTAGTTTTTCTCTTTCACAGCCATCGTAATTAAGAAAACCGTTTACCCAAGAGCTCTTCCTAGCACACATTGGCATACAATATATTTTCCTGAAAGCATCAGTAGTGTAGAAGCCACCTTCACTATTCCTATCTGAAACCTGGATAGGGATGTTTCAAATATGCATCTTTTATGATTTTGTTTATGTAATTAACATTTTCTATCCATCTTCAGTAAATAAATTTAATACACAGTTACATGCTTATATGGGCCTTTATTTGTAAGCCAATGAACTAGACATTGCTCATATTATAAAAGCATTTTGTTTACATAAGGAAAGGTGCAGCACGTTATGCTACAGCAACATATTTTAAATAATTTTTTTGCTATAATTTATCACCCATAACACTGAAGGCAACCCCCTAGGACTTCCATACCTAATGAAAGGAGAAAAGGAACTTCAACATTTTCTAAAGAAAACAAAGAGAGGACTCTAATTCTAGGTGAAATACTCTAATAGCAGAATTATTTGAAGAAATCATTGAACAAATATGTGATTTATAAATAAATTCCAATAAGTCTTCCTTGGCAGCTTAGGTATTCCTGGTGCTGATTCCAGGCATTGCCTGGTCAGAGATGGCTCAGGGTTAAAAAGCCCTCATTCTTTTTGCTGAGGAACTTTTCTCTCTGGGTTCAAGTTTCTGTTATCAGAAATGGCCCCTTCTAAAAGGATAGATCCCAGGACAGCTTTTTCTTGACCTTCACCTCTTCATACACGCTTAAAATAATTCTAACAGTCAATAGTCAGAATAAATTTATTGATTGTCAACAGGACGCACTGTGCTCGCACCAGGTTGCCTGTTACTTTGATGCCTTTTTTTTTTTTTTAAACTGCCACTAGAAAAACTAGCCTCTCTCTTTGCTTTAGCCAGCTGCACTTTGCAGTTGCTAGAAGTCAAACACCACTCATTTAAGGAAAGTTTAGTTTGAGTCTTAATTATAATCTACAGCAGCACTTGACTAAAGGTGAAATTTTTCATCACAATTTGTTAAAAAGGAGATAATGTTCATTAATTATATTCAGTCCATTTAGATCCATAAAAACAATCTAATGCATGGTATAGGTAGATGATTTAAAGGAAATTACTTAATGAAAACTCAGTTGGTTCATTTTCTGTGAGGTATAGAAATTATATGAAACAAGCATTCTAGGGACTGAATAAGGAATGTCTAGGAATTATGCCAAATGAAATGTTGTCATTAATGCCCAAAATATTTGATAAGTTATTCATTTGACATCCTTTGTAAGAAAAGCATAGTTAAAAATTAAAATGTCCACTCATGGTTAATTGCTAACTGATAACCTATTGATAAGAGATTGATTAATGAATAATGGGCTACCATGCACTCCACTAAAAATAGCTCACTATAAATTGACTTTTTCAAGATACATTTTCTATTAAAAAATGCAATTTGTTAACCAGTATGTATCACATGATCTCATGTCTGATATTACCTATATGTATATATAATTATGATATATATTTTTTAAATACGAAATCAAGTCTACAACCAATACATATATGTATGCATACTTTCCATACACACACACACACACACACACACGCACGCACATATAATGAACATGTATCAATTTTACACTCAGAGGAAAAAAGCATTTTTTAAATAAAGAGGACTCTTTAGTGATATGGTAAAATACTGACAAAGTACAAAACTTAGAGAAAAAAGTCACAAAGCAGCCTTATCGTGGTGATCCCAACATTATTAAAGAAATGTGCATACTCTCATGCATTCAAAGGAAGCATATATAGTTGCATGGAGAAAAAAAAAAAAAAACTGAAATAGTCACCAAAATGTGGAAAGTGCCTATTTTTTGAAGGTAGAGTATGGTCGTTTTCTTTTTCCTTCTGTTATTTTCTTCATTATCCTTTTCTTTATATATTCCATCCTTTAGCAAATAGCAACTATTTTTCAATCAAGCACTTTTTAAAAGAAAAAGACTGTACATAAGAGAATTTATTGAAGTACTGTTTGTAACAGTACTTGGAAATATGGAAATATTTCCAAATGGAAAGATACACACAGACAGTTAACATTGCTTACCCTGAATGTGGGTGGGGATGGGGACAGAAAGATAGGAATGAAGAAGTGTAGAGCTTATATAATGCATATGAGTGTGTGTCTGTGCATAGTGTGTATACAGGTATGTATGTGAGTAACAGAAGACAGGAATGCCTTGAGGCCATCCTCAGGTATTGTCTTGGATTATCTTCCTAAATTAAAAAATTAAGAACCATGCTGTTGCCATTCTCTTGCTTCAAGGATCAACTCTGCCAGGAAGTTGTATTTCTATACCAGTTACCTACCTCAGTTGTTTCTCTTGGCCTTAAATCCTTCTGCTGTGGCTTCTCCCTTTTTCCCATCTCCCTGTCACTGAGGTCTCAACTGTCCAAATCTTGGCACCAAAAGCCTTTCCCATTATAAAATGTTTATTATGACAATTTTGTACCACATGGACTCTACCATCTTATAAATTACCACATGTTACCTCTTCCACCTACTTTGGATTTTAACATTAGTTTCCAGTTCATCATTTCCCAAACTGTATTCCATAGAACGCTAGTATATTGAAAGATGTGGAAGATGTTTCTTTAATATGAATGGTGAATATGTCTACTATTTGGTTAACAGACAGTATTTCTTAACACACAGGACTAGAGGAAAGAGAACTGTCCTGGGATCCACCTCTAGCTTTATTATAATTTTCCAGATGATCATAGGCATCCTTCTCTCTCTTCAGTCTCCAGTTGTTCACTACAAAATAACAACTTAAACAAGAGCATCTCTGAGGTCATATCCAACCACGAATCTACAAACATTCAAGTAATGTCCAGGATGAGAGTCTTTAAGTTATTTTCAGATAAAGAAACTTTTTCAAAAAGCTAGTTCCCACAAAGCTGCAACAGAGTGCACTAAGTATCAAATAAGAAATCTGATTTTTTAAAGAATACATCCTTGCAGTTAAGTAACCAAAAGAAATCTGAAAAAGGAGTAACCAAAGCAAAATTTTGTTTCCCTTTAGATATTTACATTAGTCTGTGAACTTACACATAATAAATAATAGATGCTTGGTCAAACTCCTAAATTTTCTGAGAATTGTGATGTTTTAAAACAGCATTTCTTTCTTAATCTCATATATTAATACTATATTCAATTTTGTATCCTAAATACCAATTTGAAAAGATCTATCCAGATTTATTCACTCATTCGTTTCTGAATTAGAAATGTGAAGGTATCAGAACTGAGTTTAACTCATAAGTTCTTATGCTTGGGAAACTCCATTAAATCCTCTCCACTTTAAGGGTGCCTGGGTGGCTCAGTCATTAGGCATCTGCCTTCAGCTCAGGTCATGGTCCCAGGGTCCTGGGATCAAGTCCTGCATTGGGCTCCCTTCTTTGGCAGGAAACCTGCTTCTCTCTCTCCCACTCCCTCTGATTGAGTTCCCTCTCTCGCTGTGTATCTCTCTGTCAAATAAATGAATAAAATCTTAAAAAAAAAAAATCCTCTCCACTTTAATTTCTTCTTTGGCAGGAGAAACAAGGTCAATACCTGGCACACAGTGGCTGAGCAGTAATTGGCACTTTTTAAAAAGATGTTTCTTTAAAGAAAAATGAAGAGATTCAGACATACATAATTATGTGAAAGTCTCTCTGAACTTGTACAGAATTTGTTGACCCAGTGATTTTCAAACATATTTATAAGTAATAACTTTTCTTTAGTGCATCTCTATTAATACTTATATGTAACACAAATATTTCTTGGGTATTCTAAACCTACCTTGAAATAAAACACAGTTATGATTTTATCACTTAAACTGCCATTTAATCTCTTTCAATGAGATTTTAATGTCTTATATTTTAGAGTCAACGTAGGACTGATAATATAATGTGTACTCAATGAATATTTGTTAAATTAATCTTAAAAGAACATATAAGGAATATGGGCAGGCTTAAGTTTTAGCAGATGTGGTACTCAATATGCTAGCATCTAAACTGGCCCAAGAATATTTGCAAAGAACAAAGAAGATGTTTCTGAGGCTACTGAGACTGCCAAGGGAGCCCAGATTGACTGACCCCTTCTGTGTTTGCCATTTAGTCAGTAGGGATATGCTGCAGGACACAGTGACTTCCCATTCAGCAAGACCAACTATATAATTTGTAGGGTCCAGAGGAAGATGAAAATGCAGATCCTTTGCTCAGAAATTATTAAGAAAACAGTAAAAGCAGAGCATCAGACCAACAGTAAGATGCAGTGTGAGGCGCAGTGTGTTTATACAGATGACATGCCCATGAATGCCCAAGTTTGAGAGGAAAGTCAAAGAGAATAATAGAAACTGGGAAACTGTTCAGTGAGGAAATGATAGTGTACTAACTAAGAAGAATCTGGAGAGTCCTTTACCTAGGACTGGTTTCCTTCTGAATCCTTTCTCCAGACCATAAGGCAGGCAGAAATACTTGAGGTCCTCATGGAAAAGGGAAAAGAGAAGTTCAATCCACGAATGAATGTACACTCTCTGCTTATTCAAAGTGTCACAAGAAGGCTAGCTGATCCCACGGTGACCACTGTTCATGTAAGGAAGGAGGGTGGTCAGTATAAAGATGGAGGGAGGTAGTTTGGGATTCAGAAGGAGCATTTGTAGGAACAACAATGTTGCTACAGTGAAGCAGTTTCTTTTTAATATAGATAGGAGCTTATAAACATATAAATGAAAAAGAAATTTTAAAAGAACACTATGGGGGCGCCTGGGTGGCTCAGTAGGTTAAGCCTCTGCATTCAGCTCAGGTCATCATGGATGGAGCCCCGCATCGGGCTCTCTGCTCAGTGGGGAGCCTGCTTCCCCCTCTCTCTCTGCCTGCCTCTCTGCCTATTTGTGATCTTTCTCTCTGTCAAATAAATAAATAAATAAAGAGCTTTTAAAAAAATAAATAAATAAAATAAAATAATAATAATAATAATAATAAATAAAAAACACTATGTATCTTGGAACACTCAAAAAATAAAATAAAATTTTTAAAAATTAAAAAAAAAATTAAACTGCTAAAAACCAAAACAAACAAACCAAAAAACCCCATTGTTATCAAAGAGGTAGGTTAACACATGAAGATACAGTATTATTTCTAAATAACCCAAAGGAATTGTGTTGTCACTTATTCTAAAATAATGACAACATATAAGAAACAACAGTCTACAAGTCAGTTCCCCTTTCAGCACAACAGTGTCAGGACTTTCAAGGACCCACTCCTAGCAAAACTGGTGAAAATTATTTAAAGAAAAAAAACACAGGACAATTTACTGGGAATAGTCTTAAAGTCACATAGCAAATGAAGAAACATTTACTCAAGAAAATCTACAAAAACTCGGTAAGAAAAATGAGAAGTCGGTAGTATTTGATGAAGACCTACTCTTTTCTTCCCTATTCCCAGCTCATTGACTGAAACTTTACTCCAGATTGGGGCAGCCAGGAACTAGAGCGCCCTCTCCCCTCTGTTCCGAAAGGCCTATATTTTTAGTAAGGAGATGGGGCAGGAGAGAACCAATATATCAACATTTAACATCCTGTCCCCAACTACCAGTTGCTGAGTCTAATTTCCTGACAAGTGCAGCAATATGCTTCCACCCCATATAGCAGTCATAAGCTGGAAGCTCTGTCTTGGGAATGGCACTGCTAAACATTCTGGAACACCAATTGCTCTTGCCCAAGCTTATAAAATAGAGGTTCTACATTGGAGAAGCAAGCAAGGAGGGCAAGCAAGAAAATCAGAACCTACTGATCTCCCATCCACAAAGCACTCAGTTTCTAAAGTGAAGATGTAATTAAGAGAGAAGCATGCCATTGTCCCAATCCCTAGGTTCAGAGTCATGGCTCAGAGATTTGGCAGGGATGTGGGAGGGCATGGGAGGAGAAGCAAACTGTAAAACACAGAACTCTGTATCTCTTTCCATAATTGGGAAGAGATTGGAAGATTCATTGGAGATGTCAGCTACACTACTGGCTTTCTAGTTTTCTGAAGATATCTGAGGAATGAGACAGCTAGGAGGAGCCCTCCTGAGGTCAGAACAAATCTCAAACCCTAACCACAAGGATTACTCTGTCAAAGGAGCCTGAATTTGACTGGATTCAACCCTGTAACAATTTATGCCTGGGGACATTGTTGAAAACAATGGAAGAGCGGGCTGCAGAGGAGTTTAACAGCTGGTGTGCTTCAGGAAAAGAGTCAAAGAAACTTGACAAAACCACCATCATCCAAAGGTGACTATGGGCATACTCAAGGCTGCACCCTTGAAGAGAAACATCAAAATCTTCATGAAGTAGATGGAAATAGACTTCTCTATAATAATTCAACTAGTCGCTACAAATTTAAAAAAAAAAAAGTCAGTAACAAGCCCCTAGGTGAGTGGAAACCAGTACCCAGAATTGCTATATTAGCTAAAATCCCTAGTTTTCAACAAAAAAAAATTATTAGACACGCAAAGAATCAGGAAAGTATGACCAATGCATTGAGGCCAGAGGGGATGCAGAAGCAGGCACCAGAAACTACTTATCAGAGTGATCATATATTGGATTTGACAGATAAATATTTCAAAGTAGTCATTACAAATATGTTCAATAAAGTGAGGAAACCATGATTAAAGAAATAAAGGAAAATATAATGATAATGTCACATCAAATAGAAAATATCAATAAAGAAATAGAAATCATACAAAAGAATCAAATGGAAATTCTGGAGCTATGTCTATGGGAACTGATTTTCTATAAGGGTGCTAAGACAATTCAATGGGGAAAGAACAGTTTCTTCAAAAATGGTGCTGGAGTGGGTGCCTGGGTGGCTCAGTCATTAAGCATCTGCCTTCCGTTTAGGTCATGATCCCAGGGTTCTGGGATCAAACCACGCATGAGGCTCCCTGCTCAGTCGGTAGCCTGCTTCTCCTTCTCCCCCTGCCCCTGTTCGTGTTCCCTCTCTTGCTGCCCTACTCTGTCAAATAAATAAATCTTTCTTAAAAATTAAAAATAAAAATAAATTAAAAAGGATTAATCATCTTCAAGTGGTTGTCAGGTTGTTACGAGAAATGTCAGGGTTGTGCAGTCCAAAGACCATAGGAGGGACTTTGTACTCAGGGGGTAGGATGTGAGTAGGTATTGTAGTATTCCTTCATAATCACAAGCTGACCAGAGAACCACTAGGTTTCTCAACAGTGACACCTGCCTGCCTTTGCATCACCTTGAGATTGAATGGCTGTGGCAGATCAAATATCTATCATGTATCTTGCATGTACACTCAATAAAAGTCTGACTAATTAAACTGTCTATCATCTTCTACACGTATTTTGAGCACAAATAAAATATTATTTCGGGGGGTAAAAACAAAAAACTCAGGCAACACAAACTAAAACTTACACTAACAACTATTTTCAAAAAACACTTGAAAATGAAAATTATTATGTCAAAAACCAAACAAAATAACAACAAAAACACCATTATCATTAAATAGTCCATATTGGTTAAGAATATCATCATTCATTCTTCATCCCATTGCCCAAACTGGAAATCCCAACATCATCCCTAGCTCCCCGGCTCCATCTAAAAAACCATCTCTCCCTATAGATACTGCTTTAGTGATCTCCATGTCCATCATTGCTTTTCTAGACCAGACACTCATCCTTCATTCCTCCCTGAATTATCATTAAGGCTTCTCTAATAAACCGCAGTATTTCTTCCCCTCCAACTCCCATTTTCCACACACATCTAACCTAATCATGTCACCACGATGCTTACAAACCTGCCTACAGCATCCAAACTCCATGCCTAAAAGGCTCTTCAAAATCTGCTCCTCTTTTGACTCCCCAGTCTTATTTCCCATCATCTACCAGCAGCACCCTCTTCTGGCTTGTTCCAGCAGCTTACCTCCATTCACTCTTCTATAACAAGCACTGTCTGTGTTTTCCTGCCCCCGGGCCTCTTGCCACTGCCTAATAGGATATTTCTCTTTCTCAGTCCCTCTCCCCTGCTCAGTTCTACTTTGACAGTAGTACTCACCTTACTCATCATTTCTCATTTCCTACCTGCAGTGCCCTCTCCTCCCCCTCCCTCAGGCAGAATTAATTTCCTCCTCATCTGTATTCTCATGGCCTCGTATACTTCCTTACTTATCACTTTGTGTTATGGTTATGTCGCTTACATGTCAATAAAATTTTTAAAGGAAAGGACTTATTTAGTATTATATTTTGGCACTGAGCCTGGTATAGAGTAGATACAGATTTTGTTGAATGAAACTTCCAGTGAAAACAATTCAGGCATTATGATCTTTGAACTTCAAGTTCTAAAGTTTCTTTTGAGAGATACTAAGAGTTAATACAGTAATAGGTAAGAGGTCAAACCTGTGCAGACAGCATAGACTCGAGTCATGGTTTATGTCACTCAAGGACTTGTTTAACTTCTCTGGGACTCAATCTCCTCTGCTATGCATTGCTGATGATGGTACTATCAACTTCAAAAAACTGTCCCTAGGAATAAAGAAAATTACCCATGTCAAGCACGTTCAATAATATCGAGTACACATTAAGTGTTAAATAAATGTTAGCTATATAAAACTTATGTGATATTGATGTGAAGACTCTGCATTACATATTTTTATTTCAAAATATAAGACTTCTAATATAATCAGGACATTTAAGGGCATTTAAGATTAAGATTAGGGCTCTTACAAAACTTAGGTATGAGTTACCCCCTGATAGTATAAGTAGGAAAAATCAACATTTGAAGGGGTAATTTTTGAGTCAGACAGAACTGGTTTCGAATCCCAACTCAGTCAAATTAAGCTATGCAAACTTTGGCAAGTCATTTAACCTCGTCTAGCTTTGGTTTCTTGACTTCTAAAATGGGTGTTATAATACATAGTCCACAGACCCACAAAAGATAACATGAGCCTGGTGGTATATTATATAGGCTCAAAAAAAATGGCAGTAATTATTACCATGAGATCAGCCATCTGTGAAAGAAGCCCATCTTGAAATATGATCTAAGAGTAGATTGTTGAGAAACACTTAGAACCCCCAAGTCAATCAATCTTACTAGACACTTAGCTACAGGAAAATAAGATTGGAAAAAAAAACAGCAATGATTTACTAAAAGAATGTGTTAACAGAAGGGCTGCAATCTGCATAGAATGTGAAATGCACGGAAACACAAGATTCAAGATTTTGACAGTGTTTATCCAACTCTGAGTCAGAAAGGAAAAAAAGAGACACTGAGTCTAGAAGATGAGTCACAACAGAAGTATACCCTGTGGAGAAGCAGAGAAAATTCACCAGGATTTACCATGGCATCATTAAAATATCATTCAAAGTAATCCAACTCCTTTTGCTCTGATTCCACAATCACCAAGCAATATTCCATTTATTAATACATCCTCTCTTGTAACTTCATTCCAGAAACTACCTCCTTGAGTGGCAGAAACAAATACCTGGATATTGGAAGGGTATATTCTCTGGAAATTAATAAATTATTGCTTTTAATAAAATTAGATGCTTGTTGTTACTGTTGTTGTTCATAGAGTTAACATGAACCAGGCTTGATGAGCCAAATGAAGTCTGAGGACACAGCCAAAAATCAGGATGCTTTGCTTTCAACAAGGGGCAAAGTTCCCTGGGTAAGAAAACCCTACCACAGGACTACTGCCCTGAGAAAACCTGTCTAGCTGTCCAGCCCACTTACCTCCATGATATCTCTACTCTGACAGTATGTCTCTAACATCAACCACTAAAGTGTAGTATAAATGACTCAGTTTGAGGATTTTCAGCTCTGAAAAGGACAACCATTAGATGCCATTCTCTTTCTCACACAAAGAATAAGAAGACTCTCAAAATAACATTGGGTATCTTGCTGAAGTCCACACATCAAGTGTTAACAGAAAAGGGGTGAAAATCCTTTGTACCATCCTAGACTCTGATATTATCTCAAGCCCACCTTTATACAGATAGTAATTTTCTCTTATAAAATATTATTTACTATTGCTAAAAGACCAATAACATGAAAGATTATATAAATATTACCTAAATAGGTATATTGATCTTGGTATACTACAATAATCTACATATGTCCTAAAGCAACCTACAAGTCCCTAAAACTTCATTAGTAAAATAAAAGAAAGACTATCCTTTATCTTTCCACTCTGGTTTTTACTAAGATGTTTCTAACAACTCACCCACAAAAGATATTTTAAAGTTCTTTAAGTAAAAATGGAAACTAGCATTCTATTTTTAAAATACAGTCATATCAACACCACCAAACACAAGCTAAATGCTTCCCAAGTATTTTAAATTAAAGAATTACAGAGAATTTCACAGTTTACTTCTTGGTTAAGGATGGCATCTCAAAATATGGACCATTGGTTTTTAAAAGCTTCTCTGCAAGACAAATCTATGAGCCAAAAGGCATGCAAAACTGGGGAAAGAAAAATGAGCCCTATATTTTATTTCCCAAATCTATTAAATGAAAACATATATCCTCTTAAGAAAAGAGAGAGACACTCCCCTCCCCATTTTACTCTTAAAACTAAGGATGTGTGAAGTATTACAGCCCCGTGAGAGCAATATTTGACTCACAACAGACTACATGGTTTCACACCTTTGTTACTACAGTAATCCAAACAGTTGCAGAAATACACAGCCACTCATTCAGTAGAGTTTCTAGGTTACATATGAAATCCAGAAATCTGGGGCACCTGGGGGGCTCAGTGGGTTAAAGCCTCTGCCTTCCATTTGGGTCATGATCTCAGGGTCCTGGGATCGAGCCCCAAATCAGGCTCCCTGCTCATCGGGGAGCCTGCTTCGCCCCCCACCAAGCCCTACTTGAGATCTCTGTCTGTCAAATAAATAAAATCTTTAAAAAAAAAAAAAACGGAAAGAAAGAAATCCAGAAATCTCCCCTAAAAACGCAAATTTCCCTTCTGTTTATCATGTGCCTACCACAAAAACATGCTACTAAATGGGCCTGTGGTCAAATCTGTTGAAAATCTTTTATACTGCCACTTCTTCAAATATTTTTAAATGTAATGAAATAGACACATTAAAAAAATTTAGTAAATTAGTGTTAATGTGATCAGAGGTTAAAGAAAAACGAACTCCCCCTTAGTATAATCCATGACTCCAAGTCAAGGCACTAGAGAGAGAGAAGGGTCCAGAAGGCATCTAGACCCTTGTTGGCTCGTGGTGAGCTCCACACGTTCACACCGCGTCACCGAGGCTTGTGAATACGGCAGGACGGCGACGCCCTGGAAAGAAGAGCCAGACTGAGGTAGCCATTAACGATGACAGACCAGATGCCCCCAAACTGGCCAAGTCTCAGGAGAGAAATGTTCGACGTGTCACCAGGAACACAGTCGTACAAACACCTGAGCCACTATGCAAGCTCGCCAATGCCCAAGTCCCGTTTAAATCACGCCCGTGTACAAAGTCTTCCTCGTTCCTCAGTCCTGGGGCGTTGGCGCAGCCCACTGCCTTCTCAGAGACCTTCGGGTGCCCACCCCCGTCCACGGGAACACATGGCCTTCTGGTCGGTACCCTATGACCCTGCCCGCCCTGGCACGGCCCTGACCGCGTGCGGCTGTCAGAATCGCTCTCCAGGAGTTCGGAATGTTGAGAGGAAAACCAGTCAGCCGCCCTGACCTGTGCTCGCTACGGGGCAGCCATGTTGGTCACGTACGGCGCCACAGAAGTCCCACAGCGGGGAGGAAGGAGAAGAGGAAGGCGGAGGAGAAGGGTGAGGAGAAAAGAGGGAAGCTGAGGCAAACAAAAACAAACCAACCAACCCTGTGATGGCTGTGGGGCCGAGGAGGGGAGGGCAGGGTAAGAGAGACCCATACCGGCTCCCAGTATCATTCGGCGTCCTCTTTCGAGTCCCTCACCTTCGGCGGCGTTTATTTCCTCAGGTTGGACTTTCCCTCGGGCGGGTTTGAGCGAGTCCTGCAGCTTAGTCTAGTCTAGCTCGTGTACCCGCCTCGTGGAGTTGCCCAAGCGCGTCCCGCCTTCTCCCCGCCGCGTGGCTCGAACCGCCTGGAAATCGCGCGCTTCTTCCCTCCCAGCTGCTTCCTGCTCGCAGAAGGCTCTCGAACTCTTCCCGTGGGTGTCGCTTGCTGCCCTAAAGGAGGCAAGTTTCAAATAATCAATCTTTTGTTCTCACTTTGCTCTCGAATTTGGGACTTTGAGGCTCCTTTACGAAAAAGTCTTTCCTTTTAAAATCTCCTTACGGGTGATCAGAACCAGAAACAGGCAACCAACAGGCTGCGACCACCGCCCGGCTGCACCAGCAACGCCTTGCTTTGCCTTCGCTTTGATTTCTGGTTAGTCTGTCTGGGGTGCTTGTTTCCAGGCTTAAAAAAGAAAAAGAAAGAAAGAAAAGACCTCCTATCTGACTTTCCATATTTTTTAATGATTTAGCACATTGACCTGCCAAAAAGCCCAAGGCTCAAAAACTGTAATAAGGCCTTATAATAATAGAGTTTCTCCTCAGAACAAACTTCCCCTCAAGAGCACCTGAGTCAGCTGCTTCACTCTGTAACAAGCCCCCTAACGAGCTGTGCGGCTACAGATTCCTGCAAAACCGGAGTGGAGGGTGGTGTTCTGGAGCAGGCAACCAGAGGATTCCGGGTACAGTTCAGGCCGATGCAAAGACCCAGCAGAGAGCTCCCAGCTCTGACACAATACGGATTATTTTTTATAAATATATCAATTAAAAATAGAGTTTTGGAAATTTGAGTCTTACCTTTTATTCGAATTGGGGTTCACAATTTTTCTGAAAGAGATTTCATGCTATTCTTGAAAATACACATGAAGGTCATGCAGGTCTTCCCCCCCACCCCCACCAATGTGAAAAAGTGAGACTTTTTCATGTCCGTGAACTGTAAGGAATTTTCTCCTGGGCCTTTTGCCATGAGAGATCTTTCTTTGTCTCCCTGCGAGGTGAAAACCTTCTGCCAGGTGACCCACTGGACACACCAAACTCTCTCTGGAAATTGCCTTCCAGTGTTTAAGGGCTACCGAAGAGGTGATTTTTGACCTGTTCTTCTCTCCCCTAAAGGAAAAAAAAAAAAAAGAAAAATTAAAGTACACAGGCTTAAGTTCAATACAAATGTTTTGCAGAAGAGCTATAACCTGATAAAGAGTTCTAGAGCAGAGAGAGGATTGAATTAGCTCAGTGGTAGCATTTCCTCTCCCAAGTGTTCAGACCTGTTGGGAGAAAGTGAGGTGATCTGAACTAGGACTTCTTGAAGTTGCTTCCAGTCATATAGTTTTATTATTACTTCCCAAAATACGCTAACAAATAGTCACAAATAGAAGTCACGGCTCCAGGGAACTCAGCCTTTATTTAAAACTCATATTAATTAATGGATTTCTACCTGTTCGTCAGAGGCCCTTCTGTAAATTGGATTTTGAGGAGTCAGGCTATAAGACGCAATCTCCATTTTAAGGCTCTCCCTGTCTGGTCTCCTCCTC
This sequence comes from Mustela nigripes, assembly GCF_022355385.1. Classification (NCBI taxonomy): domain Eukaryota; kingdom Metazoa; phylum Chordata; class Mammalia; order Carnivora; family Mustelidae; genus Mustela; species Mustela nigripes. The sequence goes on along the minus strand of NC_081566.1, from coordinate 36,148,166 downwards.
CTGTCACCCCAGCTCACTTCCTCTGGTACCATGACTCCAGCAACACTTCATGGAGCTAGGGAACCTCAATCTGTTGATCCTGCCACCTTTTAAAGGTCCTCAGCCTCCTCATGTCATCACTCCTCCTCTATAGCAGCTCAGCTTTCCTTGTCCATCATGATAATTGCTCCCTTGGTTAGGCCTTCACTCCCAGGACCCTCTCACTTTGTCTTCCTTGCTTGGCAAACCTCCAGCTCCTGCCTAATCCTCGCCTGCACCTGCTCAGCTGATTGTGGCTGGAGACAGGCTGGGCTCTGTTTAAATTCACCACCAGAACCTTAAAGGGGCCCTTACGGCTGGCAAGCAGCTCTGCCATCAGTCCCTAGTCCATTGTTCAGTCTCGACTTTTCGTCAAACACCCAACACCTCCTCACCTATTGTCAGCTGGTCACCTCACTGCCTTTTCCACTGAGAAAATGGAAGTAATCACTGGAGAATTCTAACTCCCCTCCCCAGCCCCCTCTCCCTACTTTCACCATCACATTCACCCACCACTTGTGCCACCAACTCTACCTTTTTCTTATTATTTTGAAGGAATTGTCTATGTCCCTTGGGGGCACTCAGTCTCTGCTCACCTACCGGAATAATATTCACCCCATGCCAGCACATATCCCCCTGTCCATTGCTGCTATCAGGTTCCCATCTCTGCCACATTCCTCCCCACCAGCAAGCACATATAACGTCATTTACTCCATTTTATCCAAAGAATGGCAGTTATTCCATCATAACGCACCATCTCCACTTGAAACCCTAAAGAGTACCTCAAACTTAACTTTTCTAAATCTAAGATCCTGATATCCCATCCCCCCACCCCAAACCTTTTCTCCCATAGCTTTCCCATATCAACCAATGACATCTCCATTCTTCTAGTTATTGAGATTAAAGGTTTTTGAGTAGTTGTTTGTTTTTGCGTTTGTTTGTTTTCTTTTGTTTTGTTTTGACACAGAGGGAGGGAGACAGTGAGAGAGGGAACACAAGCAGGGAGAGTGGTAGGGGGATAAGCAATCCTCCTACTGATCAGGGAGCCTGATGCAGGGCTCGATCCCAGGACCTCAGTTGAAGGCAGATGCTTAACAAATGAGCCACCTAGGCACCCCTTTTGAGTAGTTCTTAACTCCTTCCTTTTATGTTCCATATCCAATCTGTCAACAAATCCTTTAAATATATCCAAACTTGATTGCTTCTTGCCATCATCATTGTTCTAGGCTGCTTAAACCCACTGTTTTCTCAGCTGGTCTATCATAATGGTCTCCTAACAAGCCCCTTAGCGCCCTTCAGGTTTATTTCGACATAACAGAACAAGTTATCGTGACGTTAAACATAGCATGTCATACCTGAGCTGCTAGCCCCTCCAGTGACTTCCCATCTCACACACAGTTAAAAGTAGAATCCAGAGGTGCCTGGGTGGCTCAGTGGGTTAAGCCTCTGCCTTCAGCTCAGATCATGATCGCGGGGTCCTGGGATCAAGGCCAGCATTGGGCTCTCTTCTCAGCAGGGAGCCTATCCCCCTCTCTTTTCCTGCCTCTCTGCCTATTTGTGATCTTTCTCTCTCTGTTAAATAAATAAATGGAATCTTTGCGTTGGGGAGAAAGAGAAGAATAGAAAAGAAAAGAAAAAAGAGAAAAGAAAATCGAGACTTAAAAAAAAAAAAGAATCCTTTGTGGGATGCCTGGGTGGCTCAGTCACCTAAGCATCTGCTTTCAGCTCAGGTTATGATCCCAGGGTCCTGGGTTCAAGACTTGTATTGGGCTCTTTGCTCAGCAGGGAGCCTGCTTCCCCCTCTGCCACTACCCTTGTCTGTGTTCTCCCTCTCTCTGTCAAATAAATAAATAAAATCTTTTTTATTCCCCTATAAGACTAATGATTGGCATTCCCTCCACCCAGTTGGATCTGAGCATAAGGCCTTTGGCTCTCCTGCTCCTGTCATGCTGGCCTCCCTCTGTTCTTCCAGCACACTCTGGTCACTCAGGCCTGGACCTGCCTTTCCCCAGTTAGCCCCATGGCTCCCTTCCTCCCCTGTTTTTGGTCTTATTCAAGTCAGCAACCTCAGCATCTGAAATCCTGACTCCTTCCAGCACTCCCCTCCTCTCCTGCTTTGCTGCGTTCTTCTCCATAGCACTCCATCAGCACCCACCACTGTTTCTGTAGAGAACTTATGTCTCTGCTTCTGCTTTCTTTCACCATAACAGACAATGAGCTGGAATGCAAGCCTCATGAAGGCAAGGCTATTGTCTGCTTGCTGCTTTCTTCCCAGAGAGCCTGTCACAAGGTAAGCCCTGGAAAACTGTTCAGTGAATCAAGGATTATGTTAAGTGATACGACTCTAGTTTGCAGCACATCTGTGTCTTAGGTAGTGCCCCCATATTGCCTTTAAAGCAAGAATGGCGAAAAGTCACTCTTACCATCTCTCCTCTTTGGATGGATATAATTATGATTTTCCTTCCTGATAGGATGATTATGGGTCAATTTAATGCTCAAATTTGTTACAACATCTCATTCACCAAAACAAAATAAAAACACTATCCAGTGATAAGAGTCTCAAGGCTCTACCCATGATCTGATACTTTAGTAGTAAATAAATGGTCCAAGATTAGCAAGTGGTCTTTCTTACTCCACTAATCCTTCTACTAACATTTATTATGCTCAGGCACAAAGATACAGTTCACAAAGACCACAGAAGATACTGTAACACTGTCTCTGGGTTTAAGAAGCCTGTATTCTTAGAGAGGAGAAATGAATTACATAGAGCACAGTGGTAAAATTATTACAAGACATGATAAAGTGGCAAATACGGTATCATAGACAGTATATGCTGTAGAATTAGAGATTTTCTGTGCCATTTGAACTAAGTGAAGCCTCTTGATGGCATTTCTGTGTATGAAAGTAGTGTTGGCTTTTATAATCTCAGTCAACTTTGATCAAATATGCCACGTAAACTTCAAAAACAAACCAAAAGAAAACAGTCGTGATCAGGATTGCAGAAACATCCCACAATACTACGTCTTATTAACCAGGGAGAAACAGGTAACTGCTCTTTGGACACTGAAAGATTTTAAGGAAGAAGGGGAAAAGGGCTGGGTACTGGTAAGAATGCCTTTGATTATATATACTCACTGTGTTTTAAATCTGGACAAGATTGTCAGTCCCGGAGGGAATTGACACAGGAGGCAAACTGTTATCTTGTAAAGTAAATGTGTGAGAGGGCAGAATGTTTCCTTAAATATTGCTTTCACGCTTGTGAACGGGCAATAGAGTTTTTGAGGTCTTTTGGGGGAAAAAAATTTTTCCTGTCTAATTTACTGGAATAAATACAAAACATTTGGCAAATTTCATAACATATTTACTGCGTAACCTACATGAACATAAGAAATAAAATGCTCAAATTATCTGGCCATGTAGAAAGAACCTTAGTCTTATTTAATTCAATTCTGTATCCATTGAGTGTTCATTACACAAAGGAAGTGATCCAAAATTTTTGATATTTCATGACACTGAAAAAAAATCATGTTTTTAAAGTGTTATCTTCTAAAACTAAGAGTTCCCTGCATATCAGTCCAACAGCTGTATTTCCTTTTTCTTTTTCTTTTAAAGATTTTATTTATTTATTTGAGAGAGAGAGAGAGAGCTGGCATGCACAAAAAAGGGGGAGGAGCAGAAGGAGATGGAGAAACAGGTTCCCGCCGATCCCAGAACCCTGGGATCATGACCTGTGCTGAAGGCAGACCCTTAACCAGCTGAGGCACCCAGGCACTCCTAACAGCTGTATTTCTAAAGACATTAATGACCAATGGGAATGTCAGGTTTGACACCCTGTCACCCGGTTGTGATTATGTGTGAACAGCTGGCCCATTTCTAGGCCCAGTACTTCCTCATGACTTTTAAGTCCTCACGTCCTGAGCCACATACATTCTACAATAGCCCTGGGAATTTTGCAATTTATCTCTGAAAATGGTTTGATACAACAATAGCTGTCAAATCTACTCAGACAATAGTGAGGTTTTTAGCACCTTTCATAAAAAAGTAGAATCTTAATGGTTTGTAGTAACTTCTACCAGGATCTGCTTTTATCACCTGAAAACCAAGCATTACAAAAATGTCGACACTTTGGTTCCTACAATGTAGCTCTATGGATATCATATTAGAGACTGTGGTGGCAGAAGGGAGTGTGGACTGGTTCACAGTACCCTCTGTCTTCCAGGAGGAGCCTCTCCTTTTCCCCAGGACCATTCTTCCTCTATCAGTGAGGCAGGCAGTAGAGAATGAAAAATCAATATGGACATAATTTGGCTCCCCCCCACACAAATGTTACTAACCCACCTTCTCTTATCTTAAGCCGCTCTCACTCAGTGCCCTATTTTCTCTCCACTTTCTGGCAATTTTATGTTCTTCCTTCCAGCCTGTTCTCTATACCTCCAGGTACCTCTTCTCCGCGGTATTCTTATTATAACCAGCCCCCTTTCTGATATTTTTCATCCTGCTCCACCCTCAGAATTCAGCTCTTCAACCCTTTCTAAATTCCTATAAAGCTAATTTTAAATCCTATGAACTATTTTTATAATAATTTCAGTTTGAAATGATTCTTCTATTTCATAAACACCCATAGCCATTATTGGCCATAAAATTGAAGTAGCAATCAACAATAGATAATAGATCATGATGTGTTTTTTCTATTTCTGGCTCCCATGATTTTTAAATACTGTATTTTTTTACTCAAATTTCTCTTATCTATTATGTGCACTTGCACAAAATTATAAATTTCTTGAAGACAGGAACCATGTCTCAATCGTGTATTTAATTCCCCAAAGCAGTGGTCCTCAAATTGTGGTTCCTGGGCCAGCAACATGAGTATTACCTTGGAATTGTTAGAAATGTAAATTCTTATGTGACACCAGGACCTTCTGAATCAGAAATTCTGGAGTAGAGGCCTACCAATCTGAGCTTTAACAAGCCTTCAGGTTATTCTGATGCTAAAGTTTAAGAACCAGTGCCCTAGAGCATCTAAAACAGTGCCCTGAACATACCATTATTTATTCAATCCACACTCACTCAATGAATATTTATGGGGTGCCTACTACATGCCAGGCATTTTGCTGGGGATATAGTGTAAAAGCAGAAATATCCCTGCCCTCATGAGTTTGTAGGCTACTTAGGAAGGCAGACATAATTAAGTAATCTCACAAATAAATATAAAATGGCAGCTGTCATAAGTTGTATAAAGGAAAGGCTATGAGGCTATGAAACCTTATAGTAGAGAATTGATCTTGTCTAGGCTGTGCTTCTGGAAAAGTGTCCCTTACACTAGAAATGAAGGATGAATATGTGTCTAACAGGTGCAGAGGGACTAATGCACATTCCAGACTGAAGGAACAGAATGTGTGCAAAGGCCTGTATTGAGGGAAAATGTAGCCCGTGTGACTGGAGCACAGAAAGTCAAGAAGAGCATGATGAAAGTGGGAGCTTCCATCCCAAGTTAAAAATTGGTCTTTGAAAAAAAAGAAGAAGAAGAAGCAATTTAAAGGAAGTGTAACCAAGAAGATGGGGGGAATGAGGGTGATGATGTGATTAGACCACAGAGGTGGCAAAGGTGCAGGTGGAGATGAAAAATATTTTGGAATAAAAAGTGATGCAACATGATGATGGGTTGGAGATGAGAGATGAAGAAAGCTAAGTGTGAGGATTAATCTAGGGTTTCTGGCTTGCATAATGGGTAAATGATAGTGCCATTCCCTAAAATTTAAAAAAAAAAAAAAAGCAGATCAGTTGACATACAAGAGAGAAGATGAATAAATTACTATGGATGACTCCTGAAAACACTGGAGAGTCCATGGAATTCTTCTACAGATGGAAGAATTATATATAGGATAGGTAAACCTCCTTTACAGGGGAGGAATAAGCTGGCATTCTGATGTGGCTAGGTCTGTCTGTTTTAGCGAGAGTTGATGTAGTCCTGTCTGATAGATTATATTTCTTAAGAAATGAACCAGGTCATCTGCATACAAAGAGTAAGATGTGCAGATGGGTGGTGTCATGGAGGAGGTGATATAGAGGTTTGACAAGACTGGAGCAGATCTGAATTGTTTCAGAGGGTAAGAGATTCGTTTATCAGAGGAATCCTTGGACTACCAGGAACCAGTGAGGTTTCCATTGTGAATTTATCACAAAATCTATCTGACCTAGTATGCAAATCTCTCCAACAGAGCTCAGCTGTTTTATTGTGGCCATGGGAAAAAAAGCATAGTGAGGCTCATCCAAGTCTGAATGTTTGTCACTCAAATGTGATGAAAAGACGGAGTGAAGGAACTTAGAGTATTAACAAAAGTGTATGGATGAGCTAATGAATGAATGATGAGTGATGAAAGAATTCTATTCCATAAATATTTTAAATTTAGTTCCTTGAACATTTGCGTATGAAAAGAATCATAACCAGACCATATTTCATGTGCTTGTGTATCATAGTAACCTTACACTACTTCATCTAACCTTGCTTGAAGGCAGCCCTCATCTAACTATTCCAACATTTGCTTAGGATTTTGGCTGTCACCTCCCCTCTTCCTATATTCCATCTGATGAGCCAAAATTGCAGTGAACTTGACTTTAACATCAGGGGCTGACCCTGGGGAAAGGTTCCAGGATCTCATTACTGGTGACCTGATTGGGAATGAAAGGGCTGGAGTTATGCCAGTGGCATTGATAGAAGCCACCATGCCTTTTCTTGTGCTGCCTGTATTTCAGCAGGGGTTGCAACCAGCCTCTCTATCAGCCTCACCTGGGTGATATGTATCTTCACGCTGAGTGAATAAAAACAGGAATATGGCCCTGGGAAAGTCAGGAAGAAAGAATGGAGGGAAGTCAAGGAGGAAAGAAAGAAGGGAGGGAGGGGAGAGATCAGGAACTCAACAGGCCAGAAATCATACAAAAATTCATTAAGAAATTACATGAAAGGGGCACCTGGGTGGCTCAGTGGGTTAAAGCCGCTGCCTTCCGCTCGGGTCATGATCTCAGGGTCCTGGGATCGAGCCCCGCGTCAAGCTCTCTGCTCAGCGGGGAGCCTGCTTCCTCCTCTCTCTCTGCCTGCCTCTCTGCCTACTTGTGATCTCTGTCTGTCAAATAAATAAATAAAATCTTAAAAAAAAAATTACATGAAAGTACAAAAATGCAAGTTTTTTTGTATGCTCAGTTCTTCTGTCCTTTTCCTTTTTCTGATTTCTGCATTGTGAATATCCAAGTAAGAATTATTTTTAACAGAGAGAGAAGGAAGAATAGCCCAAGTAGTGAGGCATTTTCAAGTAAATGCAGAAATTTGGTTGGGGGGAGGGAGCATTCGGCATTCATGTTATGGTTTCCAGACTCTGCAAAAGCCATCACAAACTGGACCCTCATTTCATGACCACTGGGCCCTGCTAATCCAAATTGCACAGTGATCTGGGCACATCCTGACTCATCTTCAGGAGTAGAAACATCACAAGGTAGGATTATCCAGAAAAAACCTCATCCTCCTTCTCCATGAGAATCTCCCAACCTCAGTGACTATGACACCTGCTCTCCCTACATCCTCATTTGGGGAATACAAAAGGGTGGTGGGTGTTATCTCTTTTCTCAACTCTTGGATCTCTGGTCTTGCTTACCACCCTCATCTCAGTCTCCAAACTTCTTCTTCATCCCTACATTTCATTTTTACTTACTGGAGATCTAATCATTATCATACCATTTTGTTCTTATGTAGATTTCCTAAAGAATGCTTTTCATTGAAACAAAACTCAGAAAAAATTTCTATGAAAGGGTATCATGTCATAGCTTCAAAAACCAAAATATAAGAACTCAAAGAGTACTACAGGTATTATAGGATGATCACTTTTCAAATTCCTGGTGGACATTCATGTAACCAAATGGGGACAGAACAGCAGGAAGTTTGAGACAGAAACAACAATTAACTTGCTTGAAAAGGAAATTTCACTATTTTATAACCTTTAGAATACCTGTTCTCAAACATTTGGTCTCACACTTAGACTCTCTTTTTAAAGAGATTTTATTTATTTATTTGTTTGTTTCAGAGAGAGAGAGAATGAGTGGGGGGAGGGGCAGAGGGACAAGCAAACTCCCTGCTGAATGCAGATACCAACAAGGGGCTCCACTCTGGGCTCTATCGCACAACCATGAGATCATGACCTGAACTGAAGTCAGACATCTAACTGACTGAACCATCCAGGCACCGCTCAGTCTTAGACTCAATATTTGCTGAGGAACCCAAAGAACTTTGATTTTTACAGGTTATTGATATCAATATTTACTGTATTCGAAATGAAAATGGATTTTCATAACTGCTTCTGTTTTCAGTCTGTTACAATGTGTTGTTTTGCTTACAGTATATGAAGAAAATATGATCTTATTAGGGTATGTAATTGGAAAAGAGAGGAATATTTTAATTGTTTTTCAAATCATTATGAATAGCCTGATAACACCAGAGCTTGACAATGGTAGTTTCTTAAAAGTTAGCTGCAATAGGGGATCTGGAAACGTGACCATGAACTTCTCATACTCTGTACACTCATGAGAAAATAAAAGTGAAAATGGCAAGTAACATCTTAGTAGTATTATGCAAATAATGGTGACCTTGTGGAAGCCCTGAGACTCCCTTGGGAACCTCCAGTGGTCCTAGCACCATACTCTGAGAACAGTTGTTTTAGAATCTCCACAAGGAGATTTTATGACACTGAATGGAATAGATAGATTTAACTGTAATATAATGTGTATTATCACCTCCATCTCTGAAAGACATGCGTTTCACTGCCTGGAAACTGTAATAGTTTTGCAGAGCATTAAAATCAAAAGGAACATTGGGAGATCATCCCAGTGAGATAATTTGTCTTTAGGATGAGGAAACTGTTAAAGAAGTCAAGGCTAAGTTAAATGGTAAACCTGAAGCCACTCTGGTATTTGGGGAGAGACAAACAAACAAACCATCTCCTTTGTGAATTGCGGAAAGAAAACTGGGAACCTTGATTGTATAGAGTATTTTCATTGCCTCAGTTACTCTTATCTCACATCCCAAAGAGAAAACAACACACCTTTATGTTACTACCATTCTTTAAATCCTAGAGGAGCAAAAATCCTTTTTTTTTTTTTAATTCATCTCATTTTCCAGCCAGACCCATTGATTTTATTTTTTTTAAGATTTTATGTATTTATTTGACAAAGAGACATTACAAGTAGATGGGGAGGCAGGCAGAGAGAGAGAGAGAGAGAGAAGCAGGCTCCCTGCTGAGCAGAGAGCCCCATGTGGGACTCAATCCCAGGACCCTGAGATCATGACCTGAGCAGAAGACAGCGGCTTAACCCACTGAGCCACCCAGGCACCCTGTATGTCTGATTTTTTTTTTTTTAAGATTTTATTTATTTATCAGAGAGCGGGGGGAGAGAGTGAGCACAGGCAGACAGAATGGCAGGCAGAGGCAGAGGGAGAAGCAGGCTCCCTGCTGAGCAAGGAGCCCGATGTATGTCTGATTTTAAAAGAAACTATCTTAGATTTATGAATGGCAGACAAACTAAAGGGAAAATATGAGAAAAAAAATAAGCAGAACAGTTTTTAATAATCATTTTAGTCTCTGAAAATACTGCCTTTGGACTTGTACAGTCCACAGCCTGTGTAGCCATATGTGGCATTCCTGTCTAAGCTTCCAACAACGATAAAATGTTTATGAAAAAGCACAATGCAAAATTACCCCTTCCAGATGATCACAATGTTTTGAAAACATAACATTCCTATATGTTTTGTCCAGCAGAGACTCATTCCCAGTCTTACTTCTCTGAGTCTCTTAACCCACCATATTTGAGGAAACAATCCCATCACACCATTAGTTTATAGTGAGTCCATTGGAATTAAAACTGATCACGTTTCTTTCACATTTACTGCTGCTTAGCTGTGTTCAGTCTTCCCATTTCTTTCTCCTCAGACTCCCCCCAAACTCCCAGAGTCCAAGAGTTTTCAGACCGTGTTTTACCAAAACTATGTTTGCCAAAACACAGATGCTTTGGGGAGAGGAGGCAAGGAATAGAAAGGGAGTCCCCCATTCTTCCACTCCCACGTCAACCAGAACAGATTTTATCTTATATACGAGGGATTCTGGTAAGATTCTATTTGATGGAAGTATTATATGGTAAAATAAATTTAAACATAACCACCATAGTTTGTAATTGTGCAGGACGATATTAGGACCTACATGTGGCTTTTTATCTTCTTTCTACTACATTTTATCTCTTGGGTTAAAACCAACCTTCCAATCTCTAAGGATCTTTTCAATTCTGATTTTCCCATGGACTGTACTTTCTGTCCCTCCCAGCTTTGTGCCATCTGCAAGTGTGATTAGCTTGACAGCTCTGTCCTCAAACTAATTCAGTAATATAAATGTTGAAAAGAACAGTCTTTGAAAAAGCCCCTAGCCACCTCCCTTGGGGTATATTAATTCATTAATTGGTACTCTCTGGGACTGGATTTTTTAAATCAGTTATCAATCTGCATGGCTATATATAATGGCTCTCCCACCTTGAGCCCAAATTGAGATTCAAATATGTTGAATCATGTCTGGCAAAAGGCATAGGGCTAATAAGAGTAGATTTGCTGGAGTTAGTTGTCTAAGGACTTCTGTTTGGGGCTGAAGGGGGAAGAAGGATTGTGTCCAGATGCCTGGGAGTAAAGGGGGAGGGGGTTAATATGAAAATGGTATCCCCCCCCCCCACAGTCCTGTGTCCTGGTATCAAGGTCAGGCCAGAAGAGGCCACAGGCAGAAACGGAGGGAAAGACTGTACAAGGGGGTTCCTATAGCACTAGTCAAGTCCCAAGTGACAAGTGCACCAGTGAGTGGGGAGGAAGACATTCTCCTCCTTTGGAAACATTCAGGAAATTGCGCCTTTGACACAAATGTCCTGTTCTCATGGTGGGTACGCTTGCATGGCTTTATAAACAGAAGACACCCAAGGAAACCAGAACAGAAGGGGAGAACATTAGTGCACCTCCTATTATGTACCCGACAGACTGATAAATTAATATGTCTAAAAACATCCCCTGGGGACTCCCAGATGTTTCTAGAAGGGGGTGTTAAGAGACCAGTAGAAGTCCTTTAGAAACACAATGTGGGTAAACATTGAGATTTGGATGTTTGAAGTTAATGTGATGTCTCCATAGCCCCAGACTGACGAGGCCTGGGCAGATGCAGAAATATACATTTCATTATTCAGTACACATTTCACCCCAAAGCATATTAATATTTTACTGAACCCCAAACGCATCCTTCCAATGTCCATCTTAGTTTTTGCTACATTCTAAAAGATTCCTGACAGCTGTTGAGGTGAGTTCTGTGGGAAGAAGCACCTCTATACAGTTGCTATTTCTTGCTTCTTGTTTAAGTTCCTGCCTTTCAGAGCTACTATACCCCTTACCAATCTACAGAAATGTCCCCATCACAGAAGTTATGGAACAAAGGTTGGTGGAATCCTAACAAAGGTTGGTGATGAACGTTATCGAAGAAAGTATCTAAGCCTGTGTTTTCTTTCCAAATTCACATGATCACTTGACAATAATTATGAAATAACAGATTTCAGACCTCTTGCATGGAGTGAGGATGGGATCAAACCTTCCCCTCCTTTTTTAGCAAGGTCTCCAGGTGAGCCTTATGATCAGGTAAGTTTAGAAACAGAGTGGCCTTTCTTTCTTACAGCTGTTGAAACTAATACCAGCTCTGTTCAAGTGATTCATGCAGGGTCACATATTCACTTAACATTTCCCTCCTTCCAACTGCCACAGAGAATCACTTTTGTACCTCTCCACACTTAACAAAATCTGTAACAGGATCTCAGGACTGGAGCCAAAATTGTGGTTTTCGAATCCCCCAGATCCCATGGCAAGGCTCAGGGTTGTTGTGTCCGAAGAGGTTGGAGACCATGACAGAACTACAAACTCCCATATACCTTCTTTTTGCCACCCAAACAAGCCTTGTTCTTACTTGTTTTATGTACTCAGTTCTGTGAAAAACCTTAACAAGAAAGCTTTTGATGCCTAAAAGAATTTGAGAGTAACTGATTTAAAATATTCCCATCTGCAAACTTGATCATACTTTTTTTTTAGAAAACACAGAAATTGATCATACTTTTAAAAATTTCACCTACCACCTTGAGGCACGTGGGTGGCTCAACTGATTGAGTGTCTGACTCTTGGTTTCAACTCAGGTAGTGATCTCAGGATGGTGGGGTCAGCCCCCAGGGGGCTTTGTGCTCTGTGCGGAGTCTGCTGGAATTATCTCCCTTTCCCTCTCCCTTCCCTCCTGCTCCTCCCCCTACCACTCCCCCTGTTCTCTGGCTCTCTCTATTTCTCTCTCTTTTAAATAAATAAATAAAATCTTAAAAAAAAAAAAGTTCATCTTCTAAAAAAAAGAAGAAATGCTTCAGAGCCTCTTATTTCAATGTTCATTAGCCTTTGTTGCTGATAACACCTACATATATTTCTCTAAAGTTCACATTTACTTTATTAATGGAAAAGTAACCAATAGTATACTGATCACTACTTAATCTCAAAAAGTTCATGTTTAATAAGGACTATTAGCGTGGATCTGGTAGAGGAAATTAATTTCTGTTTTCTATTGTGAAGAATACCAAAACCAACAGCCATCCTCGGAAAATAATAGAACCTATAAACACCAGAGAGCTGTGGCTTCTGGGAGAGGAAACAACATGCCACCGTCTTTACCATGGGGATTCTCAACCAGAATGAGGGAGCTGGTGGAGGCTAGGTTGCGAATACTGCAAAGGTTTGATGCCAAACCTGGATGTATGTGTAAAATCTGTTTTTGCTCTGCATCTATATATTGATAAGATGATGCTGGTGGTGGTTAGAGGTTTGTGAAGCCAGGTACACTTGGTGCCGGCAAGAGGAGAAAACGTAGCTTAACACTCATTTGGCACCAAAAAAAAAAAAAAATATATATATATATATGAAAATGCAGAATTTCCCTCAAGAATGTATAAGAAAGTCTGGTCAGGACAGTACACAATCCAAGACTCAGGCTAGAAGGATAGTCAAGTGAAGGGCGCAAAAACTAAATGACTTTGTCTCAGTGTAAGGCGTTATGATTCAGTAGTGTGATTGTGTTGTCATCATTAGTGATTAGTGCTCTTTAGGTTTTTTAATTCTTTTCAAGTGCACCTTCAAAAAGTAGGAGTGGTAAGTGCTCTTAATAAAATGGAAAGAACTTCTGTAGTAACATAACCAAATGGCTTAGGGCAAGGAGATCCTGTGCTTCCCAATCACGGCCCCAGGACTGGTCCCTTGAGTGCTCTCCGTTTCAGAAATGTATAATGATGATAGGTTGTTTGTTGTATGCTCCGCTATATGCCATACTATATGCTCATCATTCTGGAGAGGTCAACTCCAAGAAACACTTATTGATCTTAAAGAAGGAAAGTAAGACTTGAGCAACACCTGCTAGACCCACAGCTGTAACCCTTCCCCTGAATTCCATCATCAAGAATTAACAGTGCTGGTAGTAATTCATAGTTAAAGCTGCTTTGTCCTCTAGAGTTCAGGTCAAAATGACTTCATAAACCTATTCTATCCACTATGTGTACATCACAACTCAATTTTAAAAAACACTTACCAAACAATTGCTATTTTCCTAGCACCTTTAGAAAGACAATGGAAATATAAGACATCATCCCTTTTCTGAAGAAAAGTATAATATTTGAGGGAGACATAAAAAATAAGTAGACATGCAATGTGTATATATTGAAGACCTAACATTACTCATGTCGAATGTATGAGACATACAGTGAGTTATACAGTGGTCAGACAGGAAGACATCAGTCACCACAAATGTTGGTGGGAATGCAGACTGGTGCAGCCACTATGAAAAAAAGTATGGAGATTTTTCAAAAAGTTAAAAATAGAATTACCCTATGATCCAGTTGTCACACTACTGGGTATTTACCCGCAAAACACAAAAACACCAATACAAAGGGATACATGGACCTTTATGTTTATAGCAGCATTGTTTAAAGCAGCCAAATTATGGAAGGAGCCCAAGTGAGTGTCCATCAATAGATGAATGGATAAAGATGTGGTACGTATAATGGAATATTATCCGGCCATAAAAAAAGAATGAAATCTTGCCATTTGTAATGACATGGATGGAGCTAGAGAGTGTAATACTGAGTGAAAAACATCAGAGAAAGATGAATACCATATGATTTCATTCATATGTGAAATTTAAGAAACAGAACAAATGAGCAAAGGAAAAAAGAGAGAAAAACAAACCAAGAAACAAACTCTTAACTATAGAGAACAAATTGATGGTTACTAGAGGGGAGGAGGTGGAGGGCTCGGTGAAACACGTGATAGGGCTTAAGGAGGGCACTTGTGATGAGCACTGGGTGTTGTATAGAATTGAGTCACTAAATTGTACACCTAATGCTAATATAACACTGCATGTTAGCTATACTGGAATTAAAAAAATAAATAAAGATTTTATTTATTTCACAGAGAGAGTAAAAGAGCAGGAGCGTGGGGAGGGGCAGAAGGAGAGGGAGAAATAGACTCCCTGCTGAGCAGGGAGCCCAGATAGGGCTTGATCTCAGGACCCTGAGATCATGACCCTAGCCAAAGGCAGACTCAACCAACTGAGCTACCCAGGCGCATCTGGAATTAAAATTTGTTAAATAAATTTTTTTAAAGTGCTAATGAAGACAATTTTCATGGAGATACAATTAGAATCATTTGAAGAAATGATAGTTTTGAGATTCAAAGCAGTTACCATTTATTAAGCGTTTCTCATGTCCCAGGTACCACACTATGAGCTTTAACGAAATTATTATAATTTTGCAAAAAATACCAGACTGGAAAAGAACATAGGAAAAAGTTTTGTAGATGTTATGTGATGCTTTGGGGATACTAGATGATTTTATTTCTTCTAAAATGTTGATTTATTGGTGTTATATATGAAATAAATAATGAAGAAAAAAGAATTTGTAAGATTTAAGCAGATAAGAAGTCACAAAAAATATTTTATGACTGGAGAAGATATGGTGTGCAAAACTGTGATGGTGAGAATACCCCTGCGATACTGACAATGAAGGATTAGTGTTGGGAAGGAATGAGAAGTAAACTGAGAAAGTATGACAGTCATATTATGAAGAATCTTAACTGTTTCCGTGAGTTTATATTTAATCATATATACCATGAGATCCATTAAAATTCCTGAGGAAGAAGGTGTCACGGAAAGATGATATTTTGAAAGATGACCCTTGTCACATATGGTAAGGATTCTGAGTAGAAAGAAGCAAGAAGCAAAGGGACCCACAAAGCTGTAATGGCAGTATCAGAAAGGTGGACAAATCGGGGCTTGGACTAGAATCTCGGGGGCAGAGGTAGACTATGAACTCAGGTCTGCCTGTCCAAAAACTGATTCTGCTTCTTCTTACACCTGTCACATATGGCTGGAACCAGAAAGAATCTTGGAGACTGTCTATGCTTCACAACTCCTCAAACTCTTCCATCTAGGTATTCCTAAGAAACTGGGGTCTACCTGCAGACCATAATGTTCTTTGAAGTAGATTTTATGTTCCCAATTCAAATAACACTTATTTTCTCCTGTTGTGTATCTCTTTGGTTTTAATATGCAATTCACATTTTAAAATGTTTTCAAGTAAAACTAATGATAGGTATATTCTATTCCAGTTACATGTGGACTGTGAAAGCTCTCCTCCAGATCCTCCAAATAAATGATAACAAGGCTCTTTTTAAATCCCCACAGAGAGAGTTCACCATCTTCTAGGTTATATGATTTTACATTAGTAAGAAAGTGATTTCAATAATTCATTTAAATATAATCTTTTTAAAAATCCCCAGCCTGGGGCGCCTGTGTAGCTCAGTGGGTTAAAGCCTCTGCCTTCGGCTCAGGTCATGATCCCAGGGTCCTGGGATAGAGCCCCGCATCAGGCTCTCTGCTCATCAGGGAGCCTACTTCCTCCTCTCTCTCTGCCTGCCTCTCTGCCTACTTGTCATCTCTGTCTGTCAAATCAATAAATAAAATATTTTAAAAATAATAATAATAAAAATAAAAATAAAATCCCCAGCCATTAGAAATACTCTTAGGGCACAGAAATGAGGAAGCAAAACAATAATTGAAATATCTTATGACCTCCTACAGAGAATATCTTCTCCCATGCTAAGAAAACGTAGTTCCAGTGAGTATAGTGGTGGAGGGTATGGCAAAAAGAGGTAGATCAAGAGGGTTGACCAAAGACATGCCATAAAGAAAGGATAAATAGGATTTGGTAACAGAATGGTATAAAATAATTTGTAAAGGAAAGTGCAATGGAAAAATCGCTAACTCGATGATTCTCAGCCTGCATGACCCACCGGGAGAAGAGTCCTATCATTACCAGAAATGGAAAAAGTCCGGAAGGACATTTGGCCAAAGAGAAGAAAATGTGTTCAATTTTATTTATGCTGGGCTGCAACGAACAGAACAGTCAGGTGGAAATAACCAAAGAAGTATATTTAGAGTCATCACTAAAAAGTTGAACCTTGAAGAAAGAATGCAGTTTTGAGAGAAGCAAGCAGAGGGGAGAGGCGGTGCTGGCCTGTGATGGGCTCGCTCTGAGTCAGCAGAGCCGGCGAGAGAAGCAGCAGGTGCGCTGCCTGTGGCAAGTGCCAATCAGGGACATCGTTTCAAGGACATGCAAGTAATAAGGGGTGTAAAAATCTGGCAGGAAAGCAAATGTGAATAAAGACAAGGAAAATGCCATGATTTGGATAAGAAAAAGATCATTGCTAACTTGAAGGAAAAGGGTTTCAATAGTGTCATGGGAATAGAACTGAGATGAAAGAGAATTTCAGAGGAACGAGTGTGAGCAACTGATGAGCTAAGGAGAAGCTGTGAACATTTATAGAAAATTCCATTAAGGGGGCGCCTGGGTGGCTCAGTGGGTTAAGCTTCTGCCTCTGGCTCAGATCATGATCTCAGGTCATGATCTCAGGGTCCAGGGATCAAGCCGTGAATTGGGCTCTCTGCTCAGCAGGAAGCCTGCTTCCCCCTCTCCCTCTGCCTGCCTTTCTGCCTACTTGTGATCTCTCTCTCTGTCAAATAAATAAATAAAACCTTTTAAAAAAGAGAAAGAAAGAAAGAAAATTCCATTAATTAAAAGCGGTCAGTGTTTTGTAACCTTTGTAATGTTTCTCCGCGGAATATAAATTTCACTAACAATGCAGCAGTGATAGATAAAAGGTTTTAGCAGTGGCCATATTGCTGCAATGATACATTTTAGCAATTGTTTTTTTCTTTAATAAATAAATAAATAGTAAAAAAGCAAATCTGCCGAGCTTTAAACTGAAACTCTTTTGAGGTCCATACTTTCCTGAGAAGGGCCCACAGTCGTCTGAACTAAAAAACGATACATGTCTGTCTGAGTGCTCTCTGTTTCAACTGAAAATAATAGTAATAAATGGAAATTTGAACCACACAACCTAGTAAGGCTCTTTCCAGCACAGAGAGTGATTCCGTGAGTTTATCCATATCTGAGCCAAAACGCAAACAAAAACAAAGCCCATGGTGATCATCTTTACTAGTAATACATTCCAATGCGAGGTACTCCAGAAAAAGAATACCAGAGTTGAAACCACATGCTTCATAGTGCAACACTTAATAGGTTTTCAGGCTACTGAAGGTGCATATACGGTGACAGGTCTTGGGAAGCCTCAGAATCTAGCTCAGTCCATGATATAACATGCATATTTAGCCTAGCATAGTATATGCTTGTGTGTACATATACACAGTAGATGGGCCGATTTATATTTCTTGTTCACTAATGAAATCAAGAGGGTTCAATCACCTTAACACACTAGTAAGCTCAATTTAAACCAAAACTTCCTCTTTGAATTGTAAAAGAAATGTTTGTTTCTAATGTGCCTCTTTTAATAAATGAAGAAAATTAAACTACTCATTCCAAGGAAATCTGCCCTTTGCTGCTGTTATGGTTGTTGATGTTGATATGCTAGCCTTTGTCAAACTTTGTTGAACAGAAAAGTTCAAAACAGCAACATGATTCTAGTAAAGAACAAAGTTATGGCCCAAGCTCTGTGAAGACAGAACCTACACAGAATCTAGAAAGATTATTGGGATTAGTGGGAATACTTCCAGGAGCATGGCTCCATGTTCAGTTAAAAAGAAGGCCTATTACAATATCTCCAACTGACAGAAAATTACCATTATTTTGATCTTTTGTTTTGCTTTTAATTAAGAATTGATTTACGAGAAATGAGCCTTCTTTCTTAAAAATATATATCTTTTCATGGCTGTTAGAAAATATACAAAACATACACAGACACTGACTGGTGATACTTAAGAAGAAAATTAAATTAAAAGCTATATTAGAACCCTTGGAGATACAAAGATCTCATTAAAATATCCAGAAGGAGACTGCATATGTATGCGTGCTGAAATAATAAAGTAACTACGTAGTTATATTTATAAAATAAGTTGTCCCAGATTATATCATAGAAAAATACCATCATTTAATTATTCACATCATAACATTTTGGAGGTTTTCATAGCTCTTTAAAATTCCTGCAGAGCCCCTAGGTCAATCTGGTAAGATGCTGCAAATATTATATTTAAGATAGTTCTCCACTCTATTTTCCTTCTGAAAAACCACTCCTGAATTCAAACAGCTTTAGCTGCTTGAAATGGTGAAATACCTCTGTGCTTTTCAAAAATCACATTTCATAAAGGGCATTTATTCTATAGAATTAAAGTTTACTGAATAATAAATATAACTTTAAATGATGCAAGCTGTCAAAACCCTTGAATGTCAAAGTTGAAGCAGATAGCCCCACATGATTTTTGCTACTTCAGAGAAGGAAAAGAAGCAGAATGGGAAATACATAAAAACAACTTCACCTTTGAATTTCTTCGTCTTTATATATTTGTCATAAATAACAATTTAAATATCCTTTGAGGTTAATATTTTCTGGTTCAGTGGGAAAGTACTGGAAAAAATTAATATATTCATGAATAATATGAGGCAACAGAGACTGGACCATCTTATTTGTAACAAATTTTATTTTCAAATAACCATAAAAGGTATCCAGTTACTCTTCAGATTAATTTATAAGATCATGCAAGATGTAAACAAGAAGTTCCAAAGGAAAAAAAATTGTTCCTGACAATTCTAATATGTGAAGAAAAAGTACACAGAAACGCACACCAGGAACTTTCTAATACCTGGATCCTTATTCTTGCCTGCTTTTTGTCATTTCAGCACAAGATAAATGTAGTGCAAAGAAGCAAAAATTAATAATCCAAGGGGAAAAAAACTTGTTAATGTGATGCAGGATAAAGGTGGGTTTACTATATTAATATTCACAAAGAAACGTTGGAAGTGGGAAGTAATATAGGATAAAAATAACTATTTTTCAGCACAGATAAAAAGAAATTTCATTGTGGTGATTATATTGCTACTTACATCATATTCATAGACTTTTCCTTGAGTACCATGCACAGTTCTGAGCTTTTTTTTTTTTTTTTTTTGCTTTTTCTTTCTTTTGCTTTGAAAACAGGTTAAATAAAAAGATAATTTTCCCAGAGGGCATTCAAAATAATATATTAACTTAGAATGATAATATATTTTTAAAATAAGGTAAATGGTAATATTACTCTGAAAAAAATGTTGGAAGGGCAGAGTAGGTAATATAAAAATGTTTCAGAATCAATGGCACACCATAAAGAAAATAACTTCTGTTTTCACATTGGCTGTAAAGCAAAGGACTGTGGCTTTACATCCGAGAGGTTTTATTTATTTGAATATTCAGAGTTGGTTCCCAATTGCTAAAAATATAAAATCCGAAAGGCCAATCCAGAGTTTATCTATGTATGGTTTCAAAGACCATATAATGCCGTTTCTCTAATTTGGAATAAGTCCCAGGGTCCTTATTTGATCCTTGTGTCTAGAGACGATACACGTAAAAAGTTTGGAATCACCTTGAGAGTACACAAACTCTCTACCAGTAAAGCTAGCTTTTGTTTAAAGCATAGTTGAACCCTAAATAACAAAACTCCATACCAAATTAGGTGTTTATATTTATCTTTTATGGCAACGGTATGCTCCCTAGTATTCTCCTTAAGAGCCTAGAATGACACGATTCCACGTTTCCATTCCAGAACTTCCCACTTCTAACACTTTTCTCCATGATGCTCTTTGCAAGCATGCTGAAACGGAAAATGAGATGATAGGAATATGTGGTTTATAAAATGCTTTGACTTCAAAGAAAAGTTATTGTAAAAGAATGTGCTGTGGAGTCTACAGGGGTTTTGTTAAATAAAGCTATCTATTTTTTAGGTGATGAAAAATCACCCAGGTCTTAAAAGTGTTTGCTTTGGGTCCTTTATTATGGAATTTTATCCTTATTTGAGGTATGAAAAGCCTACCTACTCTGTAAGTCAACATGAAGGGGGCCACTCAACCCAAACTGACAGATGCTAACTCTGTAAAGCTTTTTTTGCCCGAGATCAATTTGCCAGAAGTTAGACTAACCCAGGCACCTGGGAGGTAGAAACTATGAAAATTTAGTACCTTGCTCGCTTCTGAGAAGTCCACATCCTTCTCTTCCATGCCCAAAAATAAATGTGTGGTTTCCCAGAATGAAAAACCGTGGTACATCACAGGAAAGCATGACAGACCTTCCAACTCTCTCCATCGCAAGCTTTTCTTCTCTTCCCACTCACATAATGAGTGCTCCTTTCTTTTACTTTTTAAAAATGTGCCTGTTTCAAATTTGTATTATTTTTTTCAGATGTCTAATTGCAGTTATGTTCTTTCCCTTTTTGGTCTCCTCCTGCATTTCACATACCAGACAAATATTTAAAGGTCTGTAAAACCAGGCGAGTCTCCAAAATATTTCTAACCGAAACTACCATAGGTGATAGCACAGGGAGAGAAGGCAAAGCTGTAGGACAAGGATTTGAATAAACGCGGTGGAAATGTTTTGGAAAATCTATTTAAGTTGCTATTGCCATGGATGAGGTTTCAATGAGGCATAAACATTCAAGTTACTGACAAAACCAACATGTTTCATGATCCTTCAAAATAGTCTACTTGTCATGGTGCATTGCTTTTTTTCTTTTTTTATTATTGGTAAGTTGCTCTCTCTTTTTAAATTTTTTTCCCTTTTTTAGCATTCAGGAAGTGAAAGCATTTAAGAAAACATTCAAAGTTCTGAAAATACATGTAAGTGAAATATTTAATGTCTGTCATTCATAAAAGTTACATCATTTACATAGGGTTCATTTGTATATAATAAAAATTTCATCATACTGAAAAATTTTCTGGAAAGTTATATGTTAATTTGTTTAACATATGCTTTGGATATACAGCTAAATAAGAATCGTTAAAAAATTCTTTCTTCAAATATTCCCTTTAACAATTAAAAAAACCTCATTCTTACATATTTGTTTTTCTTTCCACTTGCTCCTTTGTTTGTAATATCATATGTAATTTGAACTATGCAAAGATTGGATCTTTTCATAGTTCAGGATATATTTGTATACTTCAATAAATTTGCTCATTGCATAGCAAACATGTAAACTTACAGAGGATCTATAAATTTTAACCTAATAATCTAAAAACATTGCTGAAATTTTATAGGATAGTTTACTCTAAGGTTTATTTTTTGTTGTAACTTATGTTTGCTTTTTTTTTTAATTTTTAATACATGGGTCAATTGAATACAACAAACAAAAAATCATGAAAAGTTAAAAACCAACTAGGTCCTTTTATCCTAGACTATCAGAATTTCGCTTCATTAGATTGTTTGGACTTTTTTTCCCTAAGTATCACAAGTTTGAAATGTACGTGCTGCCTCTTAAGACAGTATTCAAAAGGAATTTCAACAGTGTGTATTTAACATAAAGTTAACTATGTTTGCATCAAATAAAATGTTTATTAATGAAAGCTATTTATCATACAAGAAACAGCAAAGATAAGTCATCATACAGAGATGTACACTAGAAGTGACAGATGTAAAAGTGCATGCAGAGATTTCTGTTTAAAAAGGAAGGAATAAACAATAATACTAAAATTACTGGGTTTTGATCCTATACTCTCAAAGGAGTGATAGCTTTCTTCGAATTTACAATTAGAAAATGCCATAAACAGATAGGACTAGTACACATTAGCAAGCAAGTGAAATGGATGTTTTTGGACTTTATTTTACAATTACTGTGCTTGACAAATGTGTGGGATTTTTTTTTTTTTAGCAATAATAATTTTCTTCAAATATGGGGTGGGCATATTACCGCCAGGCTGCTCTCTGGTTTATACACGGCTTATCTAATTTTGTTTTAAACCACATAACTTTAAGCCTCCATTTGTGTTAGACACCATAAAGAACAGAATTTTTGTTAACATTCAGTAAATGACATTTAAGTCTCTCTCTCTCTCTCTCTCTCTCTTTTTTTTTTTTTGGCTCAATAGATTTTAAAATGTATGATTATCATAACCTAATATTGTCTTTGTCTTCACTGCAGTGGATTTCCGATCAAACTTTTCCCCTTCTTTTAATACTTTAGGGAATTTTCAAACGTCGGGATGTTTGGCTGTAATGCCCCAAGATTTGTTCTCCCTGAAAAAAATCATAGTGACAATTTATTAACTACAGAGCAACTTGGCTTTTAGGGGTCTGCAATTTCTATTTTGATTTACAAATATCCATTTGTGCTCAATAGACCTAATATTAAATCTTAATCATAGTTAAGTTTCTTTTCATGCAATTACTTTATCTGCTAATGATCTTGTTTTTAATTCTAAAAATTGGGCGGAGTCAAATCGGTGGGGCATTACTTTTTATTATAAGAAAATATATTTAAAGGCAATTCTAAGTTGAATTACATTGTATATGCAATGGTGTGTACATTTAAAATGAATCAGAAGCTTGGAAATCTGAAAACTATTTGTATGTTTGAATATTTAAAAATTGTTTGTATTACCATTTTAATAACTTTTACATACAGATATTGGAAACACACTAGTACAATTAAACCTTAAATAAAACTGATGGGAAATAAAACTCCTTAGATTCAAAACGGTTTATTCACACAAATTTAATAGGATATATCACAATTGTTTGGTCCATAAATATTTAGGGGAAATAGTTTCTATACAATGCATTTATCAATAAACAAAGAAACATGGACAATTTTGCTAGACCACTTACTGTACTATAAACACGAAGCTCAATATATAAGATTATTGAATTTATCAACTATATTTGAAAGAGTGCACAACTGCTTTCTATGACATGTTTGTCCCCTCTAACAGGATACACCATAAAAAGAGTTTCGGAAATAAGAGGTAAAACAGTACAAAACTAGTGAGGTGTCAAAAGGGCTTAAAACAGTTAATTTAACAAACAACACATATATCCTGATTTTTCACAAACTTACTTCCAAGTTATATCATAAGGCACATAGGAGAACTGAGTTATAATTAGTCTACTTAATAAAGTAGATCTATAGTACCATACATTGTTCTGTCAAAGAACAAAATTTATAAGTATCAATATTTTACCTGTAAAAGTGTATTAATAAGATCTCAGCCTTACCAAGGTTGTTTGGTCTGGTTAGTGGTAAATGCCCAAAATGTAATAGAAATATGAAAAGTCAAGATTTAAGCTCCATATAAGATGATAACCACACTTGCTAAATATATAATGGCAATCACACCTTTCTTCTGTTACAGTGTTAACTTATCTTCCACCATCTTTTTTTTTTTAAAAAATAAGCTACTTTCTGTGCTAATTTTCTAAAGACCCTGAGCAAAAGTTACAATAATGCACTTTAATGTGGGCAGTGAACTGTCAATATGTAACCACACATTTATACAGCCAGAAGGACACCTTTAAAATCTATTAAATAGCCACTTTGACCACCGAAGGAGATTTAAGGGGTCCAAAAAGTGGATAATATGTGCAAAGTTATTCTTAACAATCCACTAAAGCAAGACATATATCTTGACTTCTTTTTTATTTATTTATTTTTTTAGGAAATCCACAATCTAATTGGTATTTAACTACAACAGAAGCATATAGATGAACATTCACCACTGCCCAGACCATTAAGATTTTAGCTTAAATTAAAAGAAAAAAATGCTACTGTAAACTAGGAAATATATTCAGATCAGCATCCACAAGGCTTCTGAGTTTATCTACTTTAAGACTAATAACTTTAAATCTGTAATGTCAGAAAAGTCTTTTTTTCTGACAAATGTATCAACCTATGCTGAAGTAAAATAAAGCAAAACAAAACAAAGATTTCTTGTTGTTGATACTAGTCTACTAAGGTTTAAAAAAAAAAGAAACATTATTCATATAGAATGCCAGATACAATATCATGGTACAGCTGAAGCCAATTAATAGATCTATCAATTAAATTATACTGATTTTTTAACTTCTTAAAAAATTATATTTTGCTTATTTCCATTTTCCCTAGGAAAAAAATTAATTTAGAAACAATGGTTTTACAACTATCATTTTTAGCTTTTGGTTAAAAGTATAGAATTTCAAACTTTATACGGAATTTTCATAGATACAGAGGGAGTATAAGTATTTTCCAAATGTTGAGAAACAAGTAACTAACAAGTTTTGCTGGGATGTACATCCCGAAAAGAAGGAAAAGTCATATCCTTGGAACAGATTTCCCACCTAATTAATCTTAAGTATTTGGAGATGCTATAGATAATGTTTTGTTTAATCATATTCCTCATTTGTAAGAAAAAAGAATAATCAAAACATTTTTTTCAGTTTTAAAATTAAAAAAACAATGTGAAGTTTTCAAAATTCCATAAATACACATACAATCCCAAGATTTAAAAATGACTTTAATTATCTGATTATTTATTACCCTAATCATTTAACTGGGAATATAATTGTTTACCCATCATAATACCACTTTTTTTCCTTCGAGATTCTGGAAATAAGTAACATACAATTTTAAGAGGCACTTATTAGAATAATTCAAAAACTCCCCTTACCAACTGAAAAGATCTAATTAAAAAAAAACAAAAACAAAAACAAAAACAAATACACTTCATAGACAAAGAAAAAAAAACACTTTGTAGAGAAGACAATACTGTAAACTCATTTGCCAAGTGGCTGCAGATGCTAATAACACGAAGCTGTTGTTTTTATTTCCCAAATATCTTGTGGGTTAGGAAAAAAAAGGTATTGTAAATAATAAAATAATAATAATTAGAATAATAAAAGAGGAAGAATTAGGAAAAAAAAAAAAAAAACCAATGTTAGAAAAGGTTCGTTAAGGTAGTTTGTGAGGGGCTTCCGGATTCGTGGCTGTCCATGTTAGAGGTCACGGATGTCACTACAGAGATAGTGGGATTGGTCAGGTCTGTTAAAGTGGTCGCAGTGCCGGGTGGAGTAAGAGCGCCGCTGTCTGCTGAGGGCGGGGCCGGAAGCGACGTGCCATCAGCTTTATCAACACCCCCATTCTCCTGCCGCAAAAGGTTCCTTCTGAATTTGGCTCGTGCGTTTTGGAACCAAACCTGCAAACCAATCCCAATTGATTTCTTTACCGATGTTTATTTTATACTTCTTTTTTTTTCTCTCTCTCTCTCTTTCTTTCCTTGTTTTCTCTTCTCTCTCTCTCTCTCTCTCTTTTTTTTTTTTTTTTTTTTTTTGTTCTTGCTTGCTTGCTTTTCTTTCTTTATTTCTTTCCTTTTTTTTAAATGTATGTTTTCTTTTTAAATTGTTTATTTTTCTTGGGAGAGGAGGGTTTTTTGGGGGGGGGGGGATCTTCTTTTAGAATAGAGTAATTCAAGTAATGCTACAGATACTCTCTCAAGTGCATATATCCCGCCAGCATTAACAAGTACTACTTGGGACAACTGATACTTAAGTGGAGATACCCTGGAAATGAAGGCACAGAGATAAAGGGGAAAAATATATCCTGATTCCTTACCTGTTTGTTATCTTTTGAGAATGGGGGAGGGGCAGGATCACTGAAAGTTTTGCAAAGTAAGAATGATTCTTATGAAATGAACATCACTGAAACAGATTTCAAGCTATCCTTGAGTCTGGCACATGGTAAGTAGTCTTTGCATAGGAAAAACCCAGGGCCACAGAACACAAGCAGCCAGAAACTGGTTGGTGGAATTTTAAGTGTGTACAACTTGTCACTAAGAAGTAGCAGAGGATCACAGGTGACCCATAGCAACCCACAATTTCGTTAATTGTATATTCCTACCATTGTGAGTTTAGGAAAACAATTGGACAGCACATTTAACCCTCAAAGTTTAGTTTGGAGATATGGTTTGCTAAAATGGGAAAATACTTGCTACAGTTGGTTGCTGAGACACTATCTGTAGTTGTGGCTTTTCAGGAGTTGGAAAAAAAAAAAAAGGGTTGATCTGCATTTGGAAGGTACTGGCCTGTGAGTGGGGCTGCCAAGAGTTTGCTGAAATACAAAAGCCCCAGCAGGTCCCCCTGTCAACTCTGTACTGAGCCTAATGTGAATGGAACTCTCTAAAGCCACAAGGTGTACAAATAAGATCAGCCACATTACAGAGCAGTGAAGCAAGCTGTGCTGATTTTGGTGGCCCCATCTCTCCATCTACAGAGAGAAGGTGGGTGCACTTTAAAAGATCCTGGGTCTGTCTTGGGACACCCTCCAGGAAGCCCCTGCAAAATTTCTGCCTACACTCTAAGGAGATAACTAAAGTAAACTAACAAAAAGCAGTACAGGAAATATCTGTATTGCTCTAAACCGGGAAGAGAACTCTTTTTGCTGGCAAGGATAAGGGAGAGGTATACACAGCCAAGGATGGAGGTTTCTTACCTGCAAAACTCTTTTGGTGAGGCCTGTTTTCTGAGCAAGCTGCTTGAGATCCTTGGCATCTGGGTTGTGGTTGATGGCAAAGTAGGATTTCATGGTCCGGAGCTGGTGGTGCTTGAAGGAGGTTCGCATGCGCTTGGTCTTCTGCGAGGGTGGGTAAGGCTGCTGATCCCGATCCAAGTGGTCTGCCTCGTTCTCATTGCAACCTGTTGCAGTGACAGCAAACGAGCAAGTGCTCAGTGTCAAGTCAGGTATTAGGGGCAGTGGTGACGGGCTGTATAATGTTATGATAATAAAGCAACCAGGGGAAAGGCTGTCCCCCAAGATACAAATGGTATCTAGACCAAACAAAGAGGTTAATTGCCAATGTCAGCCAAACCAGTCTCTTAATATGGACACAACCAAAGTTTACGTAATAGAAAAGTATTAGATAAATCCTCTCTTTTGCATAATGGTTGCTAGAAAGCTCGGGAAGACAAGAAAGTCCTAAGTGTGAAAGAAACATCCGAGAGTGAAAAGGAAAAGCTCTAATATGTTTATGCATATCAGCACCTGCCCTTCCACACACACACACAGTTTTTAGAGACTCCGTATTTTGTCTCTTTGTGAAATGAAACATACTGTCTGAAGCTCTTTCAAATCTGAGAGTTTTTGAGAGCACACCAACTAAGGAAGAACCTAAAGTCAGTTCCCAATTTTTAGGTTTTTTTTTCCTGATATTCCTAGAGTCTTTGCAGTCAGGAAAAAGGTAGAAAGTGGCTGGAGAAAAGGAAGAATTTACAAGATAAGAACTTGTACATTTCCTATGTAATCCTAAGACTATTATTTTGGAGGGGTTTTAGCTATAACTGCTTAACACTAGGCAATCCCAGGAAGAAAATACTTTTCCCTTGGAGTTATTTTAATAACTATTTCTGAAAGAGAATGAGCCCAGACTTCTCTTCACTCAGTTCATGCCTGAAGCACTCCCCAGAGCTCACAGTTCAGAGACACTGATGGCGCTTATGTCTCAGCTCAGATCTTGGCCCTTTTTGCCGTGGATGTGTGAGTGGCATTTGAGCTATGCCCCCTAGCCGGCCTGGCAGAAAGAGGGTGACATCTCTCTCCTTGCAGAACCCAGCTCAGCATTGAGGGCAAAGCAAACTAGCCTTTGAAACCAACCTGAAAGTCATCCTCCCAGGATGTGAAGCTGCACGTTGAAAAGGCCATTTCTGATAACCTACTAGCTCTGCAAAGAAAATAGGATTACAAAATGAAATTTCTCCCTAAATATTGACTGATTCAGGGAACTTCTCAACTTACAGGGCATGGTATTTTTTTTCTTCAAACCCTGACTTCAAAAATAAATCAATAAATCCTTACTTCGGTGATTAACATGATGCATTGTCAGATCCGATCATCCTACGTTTTAGTACATTATAATAGAATATATAAAATCAACCTGATCGTGTCACTTGGCTGGGGGGCAGACAAAATCTGAATCTGTAGAAAGTAAGGCATTTCTTAATATTAGCTCTTCTGCCAGATTATTATTTGTCTGCTATGATCTGGTTAGAATTATGTTCTAAAACTTATTTTTAGTAAGTCAGCATATATACAGAAACAGTAGTTTGGGTCATCAACCAAGAGGTGTTCAGATTTCATCACAAAATCCATTTAATGAGAAATTCTCTCTAACGTAAGAAGACATTACATTAAGCATGAATTAATGTCTCCTTTGTTTATATTTCCATAAGGTGCATAAGTAGGAGGGCACATGTGGTAAAAGGGAGGATGAGGGAAAGATTATGTAACATTCACTTTGGGGCCCCCTAAGTCAAGTACAGGGCCAGGTCTCAAAAGCATTTTACCCAGATTTGGAATCTTTGCTCATCAATAAAATTGAGTGACTATTAATGAAAAATCAAGTCAACTCAAATGGAATCCAAAGTAGATATATACATATAAATGTTGAACACAGACTCCTTAAACTGCATCAGAAGAGTAACATGTACTCAGAGATAAGAGAAAGAATGTACTTTATGTTTTATACTATTTTAGCCCAGTGGGGATGTGTTGGGTTGAAATATTCTACAAAACTGTACTTTCCAATCCTCAAATGAAAGAGCATCTTATGACCTATGATAAAACTACACTTACTCTAATAAACTGAGCTATATTTCACAACAAGATTATAAATGTGCCCACAACAAAATGGTCAAAGAGGCACAATTCAGTCATTGGAGGCTTCTTCAAATACAATTTCATTCCTCTTATATGTGAGTAACATGTAACTTTTCCTGAACAGCACATCAAATTGAACATTACACTTGAGATAGAAGACTTAACTCGGTGTTTAAATAATGCCCTTAGCTATTACCCCACCCCAGGATAATATTTCTTAGAGTTGAGTATGATTCCTAACCTCACTATGTACTCCATTAGTCTTTAAAATGAAGTTTATGAAAAACAATTATAGAATAGTTTGATTAAACTGCTTTTCTGAGTATGTGTTCTCTATTCATTATAGCTGATTAAAAACTCAGCAGATAACTTTAGTTCATTAAATGTAATAATGGGACTTGTTTTCACACAGACCACAATCCAGTGTATAAAGAGATTGTTAGGCCTTTATTAAAGAGATATACTGTGTGTTTTTCCTGTGACAGTGTCATCATATTATTCAACTTAAAAGAGCAATCTGTTTCTTCCACAGAGTAACTCAGTGCATTATCCTAAATTGTTTGTGTTTAACAACAAATGCATTATATAAACTTGCAAGTGATTGTGTTTCCCCTGGGTCTACTTTGAAAGCTATATATGTTTTTCCCCCTGAATTATGAGATGAAATGATAACGCTCTTCAAACTGCTTTAACCATACACTTGTAAGTACACATCTGGCATTATAAAGTCAGTGAGAAGATCTAAATATTTCATTTTCCAGTCGCTTAGGAAGTGGTCACCTATACTAGAACGAGTTTTTGTTCTGAAGGTGTGTAACCTTCTGAGAACTAACTGATCCCTGGGAGACCACTAGGGGTCAGTGCCAGGCTAATTTAACAACCTCAGGAGCTTTTGAAGTTTGGAATCGTAGAAAAACCTAAGGAAGGGAGATTTTTAAAACTAGCAAAGATGTAGTCTCTACATTAATGCCAAATTACCCAAATTACAGCTGCCTATCCTAGACTAAATCTTCTCACCCCTGGAGGGCTGCATTTCAATCCAGCATTCCAAATAAACTCTGTCTCTTTCTAAAATATCTGCCGGGTATCTGCACAAGGAAGGATAAACCAAATTAGGAATATTTTCATTAAAGGCATTTGCCAGACATCAAGCACTAAGTTATCTTTACCAAGTTTCACATATTCTCTGGATGTCTTTTCTGTAAATGTTTTGAAAAATATACAAACGTATAAATTATATTTATTTTGTGTAAATGTCACTCTTTCGGAGACTAGTTTACATTTCAGCAGAGATGGCAATGTAAGATCCAGAGAAAGCTAAAATAATGAGTTAAAACTGGGGGTGCATTTTATTTTCTACTATTTAACATGTTTTAAATTTGCCAAAGCTTTTCTTTTGCTAGTTTTGTAACAAACTGGCATTAGAGTCATAAAGATTTTTTTTTTTTTTTTTAAATAGCGAGGTTGATTTCTGGTCCTGTACCTTTAACCCAATTCTCAAGATTATTTTCACCTGATTTTAAAGAAGTATATCCTCTTCATTTGTATCTCTAGGAAAAGTCCAGAAAGGATGGGGTGGATGCTAATTAAAAAGCATCCAGTCTGAAGTGGTGTGATCTACAAACTCAGGATCGGGAGGCCTCAGCAACCCTTTCCTCCGGCAGGAGCAGAACAGCATCACCTTTCTCAATAAACCTTGACTGCAGCACCAATCTGCAAACTAAAGACCTAAGTGGAAGGAGATTTTCTTTCGTTCTTTCTTTCTTTCTTTCTTTCTTTCTTTCTTTCTTTCTTTCTTTTAAGAAATAAATGTGCCCGCTCTAGAAGTAGGGGATACTAAATTCTACTGTTCTTAAAGTTCCCCAGATCTTTTTAACATAAAGACCCAAGACAAAATCAAATTTAGCTAGTTAGATTAAATAAATTAGCACAAAAATTAGTATTGCTGCTAGAAATCTCCATCCTTCTGCACACTTTCTCGGGGCTGAAGGATTCCCTCTCCAAAGGACTGGCTTGTTATGTGGGTCTCGGCCTCTTGGTCTCTGTCTCTGTCTCTCTCTAATTAGGGCATTAGGGCCTTGGTGAGCGCCTCGAGATTCCGATGTCATCTTCTATTAATAAAGAACAATTAGTGCCCTGCCTGTCCTGCTCCGGGGACCTCGCATCAAAGGAGATGAAATGAGCGCGCTGGGCAAAGTGGCCCCGAACCAAAAGCCCTTGCGGAAGCGCAGCAGGGGCGAGCACGAGGCCGCGACCCGCAGCCGGGGGTTGGCAAAACCCGGGGCTGCACCCGCTGCCTTAACAAAAACACGCCCGGGTGGGGTCTGTAGCGAGCCAGCCGGCTCTTTTCCCTTGGTTTAGCGACCCTGGCATGAACCCTCTAGGGACAAGGCAGTGGCGCTGAGCTCCCTGGTTCCTAATCTCCGTGGGATGCCACCCGCGGCGATGACCAGGAGGGGATTCCTTCCCCTCGGTTAAATAGGCAGTGAACACCAGGAGGGAACCGAGCAAAGGGCTAGGGGAGCCTGCTCTTCAGAGAGGCTTCCCCTAAAAACTCCCAGCTCAGAGCAGGACTATTAGTTCCAAATGGTTCACACTGGGCACTGAGAACTGGAAGAAAAAAAATCAGCAAGATCTGTGTTCTGGGATGTCCGTGCTTTGGCTGGTATCTGGGTGCTCATGGTATCAGAGTGGGGTTGCTCCAGGGAGGTCCCCAAGGTCCCTTCCAATAGAATGGACTCCCTCTAGCCCGAGTCTCCTGCCTCTGAGATTCCCATCCAGGACGGGGCGTGGCATGGGAAACCAGTCCTTAGTTTCCCAAATGTTAACCTTGGGCTTTCCAGACCCCTTTTCCCAGTGTCTGGAACTCGAAGAAGAGCTTCAAGAAGAGCTTCCAAGCTTCCTGCTTGGAAGAAGATAGAATCTGCAATGTCCAACTCCATCCTCACCTGGGGGATGGAGAGAGAGCCTGGCAGACACCAGCCCTGGAAAGCGGCGAATGAGAGAGACTGATAAATGATAGGTGTCCCCCAAAGCAGGGAAGAAAGTGTGTTGTCAGGCCTGTTGCCTGCATTTTGTTTTTAATTAAGAGGGAAGGCCGGTGGAGGACAGAAGAGCAGCCTGTCACACAACTAAGACTCCTCAGTGGGCCTGACCTGGAGCTTCTTTCATTTTTCCAAAGGGTCTGGTTGTCCGGATGGTTTATCATACAGGGAATGAGCTGGTTCGATGAGTAGCCTGACCTACAGAAGGGGCAGGCCAGCTCAGCTGTGGAGACTAATTCCTACCCCCACAGCTGCTTTTCACCCAGATACAGGGATTTGGTTTTCAACACTCTTGCCAACTGTGTTCCTGATTAACTCTGGGCTGGTGACCACAGTCTCTGCCCTCTCTAGGCAGACTGGAGTTGCGCTCTGAAGACTTTTTTTTCCTTCAGTATATAGGAAAACCTCCTCCAGGATCTATAATTTGGCTTCCACACAGGAATTGCCCTGGGGCTGTTTTGCTCCAACTGGGAGCCAGAAACTAATGGGCTCATTAACTAATGGGCAACAAGGATTTGGCTCTGCCTATTTGGGGGAAGTCATTGCAGCCTCATGGTCATGAACTGTGTTTTCTGCCACAACCTAAATAAAGGTCTTTCTCTCCCTTCTCTATGTCTCCTTCTTTCCCCCTCTCCTTCTCTCTCTTCTCTCCTTCTCTCTCTCCCCTTCTTTTGGGTGAAAGGGAGTTATACTGACGAAAGAGGCATGTTAAGCAAAACCCCCTTTTGCTCTTGAATGGGAAAGGACTCTATGGAATCCTTCTCAGGACAGCCCCAGGCCAGGGCTGAATGGGGGAGGGGGGAGTAGTAAGGGCCCACCTGAGTTGTAATTGACGATGTCCACTCCCAGCGCTGGGCTCTTCCGCTTCCGGGGCCGCCCTTTCTGCACCGTGCCAGTGCCATTGAAGTAAGGCAGGGCCAAGCCGCCGCTCTTGGCCGCCAGCTCGGTGTAGCTCAACTGCGGTGGATACTCCCCTTGCAAGAGGGTCTCGAAGTGGGCGCGGCAGTACACCAGGCTGTCCTTCATGCCAAAATGGTCGCCGGTGGTCAGGGTCTTGTTGCAAGTGGAGCAGGTGAAACAGCTCAGGTGATAGACAGAGTCTCGGGCGCGCATGACCATCTCAGAGGCGGAGATGCCAAGGTGGCAGCGGGCACATCTCTGCACAGAGAACCTTCTGGAAAGAAAAAAAAAAAGTCAGGTCAGGGAGCAGGGTGAGGCAAAGGCAAGCCATTTCCCACCCATGACACCTGGGGTTTGGTCAGCAGTGGTCCTAGACTGACACCTAGGAGGGCTCCCCGGGAGAAGAAGGCTCCGGGAGAAGAGGACGCTGGTCCGTCCATTTGATCATTAAATTTATTTCCTCATTGACCTGTTCTGGTGAACCAGAACAAAGAACCCTTATGTTAAAATGAGAAGAATAGGGTAACATCTTTAGTTTCCTTCTCTGTAAAGTTAAGACTTAAAAAAACAAACTAAAGTCAAAAAAGGGGAAAAAAAAAAAAAGCCCAACAATCAAACAAACCCATACTAGCTAACTCAAACGCTATGTAAAGAATATTTAATTGCAATGCCAAGGAGAGGGTTTCATCTGTTACAAAACATTCTCCGAAGGGTTGTATTATTATTATTTAGGGATGTGTGAGTGTGGATGAAATCATTCAGACAGACGTTTTTGCAGAAGAAATCTAATTCTTTTTTAATCGCCTCTCTCCCTTTGGTTGAGAGCAGAGCTAGGTCACTTGCACATAGTTCTCTTTCCCACTCCAGAAAGAAAAATTGCTGGGAAGCACGAAAAAACATCCCTAGAGGTTACTCTCCAGGCTAGCCTGCATGGTTCTAACTAGCAGCAAGGGGAACTCAGAACTGAGTGGCTTGGGTTTCACCAACGACGATTATTTCTTTTCATGGTCATTTACGTGGTCTCCCGCCACCCTCACGAAAACCTAATACCCGCTCCCCGCCGCCCAGGACATCAGTTCAGTTCCAAGGTGCGGTCTCGCCCAGTTCGCAGTAAACGGAAAAAAAGAAAAAACCGCTTTAGTCTCCAGATTCCCTCTACTGAGCTGTGAAGGTGCCGGGAGTGGGTGATAGTCCCTGGTAGCTCTTGAACTTGGTGTTCCACCCACCCACCGTCACCGCCCTTCGCGGGTGGCTCGGCTTGAAGGCGTGTGCAATGGACTTCCCCGGTCTCGGGACTGATAACCGTACCCCGAAGGGGCGAAAGCTGGGGGACGGAGAGGAGGCTCCCGGGCTGGGGTGGGTGACCCCGCCAGGTGTACCGAGGCGTAAAGGATGGGGTCGGGGATACCTGTAGTAATCCTCCTTGCAGTAAATGCTACCGTCCTTGGCGAAGCAGGTGAGCTCGGACTCGAGGGCCAGCTTACATTCACAGCACTTCAGGCACCGCAGGTGCCACTGTTTGTCCACAGCCAGCAGGTAGTACCTGTCCGAGATCTTGCCCCCGCAGCCGGCGCACAGAGCAGGCTTCTCCGGGCTTAGCGGGGGCATGACCTGCAAGGCAAGCACATCGCACCGCTGAGGATGGAGCGAGCCCCGGGCGCGGCGCGCACGCACAACCCGGAGTTCCCTCCCCGCAGCGCGAATTCCAGTCGTCTGGGGAGCGCGGCAAGGGTCAGGGGCCACAGCGCAAAGGCAAAAGGCGTCGAGGAAAAGTTAGCGATTTTTCCTTCTGCAAGTCATTCCCTTTCTGCAGTGTCTGCCTGAACCCCGCGTTCGCGTTCTCCCGAGACTATTATTAACCTAAGACGGGCAGGCCATCTTCACCCTCTTTTAAAACCTTAAAGACAAGCCGTCCACCTCGAGCCTCTTTTAAAAAGGCTAGGAGCGCACTGAGTATGGTTCGGCGGATGCTCCCGAAGTTGAATATACATGCTAAAAACTGTGGCTTTCAACGCACACAAAATAAAACAACGGAAATTTTTACCTGGGAATGGAAAGGAGATTTGAACGAACACAGGTTGTTTTGAAACCATTCCATTTCTCTAAATTCTTATATGCAGCGTTAACTTAAAAGGAAGGAAGAGATTATGATACCTGTGGTCGACACTGTTTTGACCGGGGTATATTTGGCTGTTCTTTAATTTTCGGGGATATTGATCCTATAAATATTGGTGCCTGTTCCCAGGAAGAGTCTGTTGTCCAGTCCCTTCTGCACAGTCCCCCTTTCCCCATTACTAACATAGCGGGGAGAACTGTGTCCTGAAAATCTGTTTGGTGCCCAGGTTAAGCTTTCCGCGTGCTTATCCCCCGACCCGGCTGAAGATGAGGAAACCTCACAGTGACGAGCACAACCTCGCCACGAGATTCGGATTTGGGTTGCTTTTTTGGCTTTAAACAGGATAGCCACAACAAGGAAAAAGGAAAAGAAGAAAGTAACCACTAATCCTTTCCCCTCAAGACTAGCAGAAATGGGTTGGACTTCCCCCACAAAACTTTGGAGGGCCTGGGAAAGTAAAGTTTCTTCCTTTTCCTGAGACCTGGGGCCCTCCACACTGCATTTGTGTTGCAAATGTGGAAACCTCCACCTACTCGGCTCCTGGGTGGAACCCAAAATACCACTGACCGCCCGGGGCAGTCTCCCGGGTTGGTTTGCACTACAATGCCCGGTGTGAAGCCGTAGGATCGACACAGCTCTGTTTGGCTGAAATCATTTCCGGAGACTTCTGTAGTTTTCCCCCTCTGGCTCGTTAGAGGGAAAGGGAAGCGCATAGATTATCAATTGGTTTTCTTTATTAATCGGACGAGACTTTTATTAATATGAATAGTAGTAACAGTGGTAGCTGGTTACATCGTTTAAGGGTTAGAAAGTTCTCGCGCTTAGACTGGGTGCCCCGCTCCTCCGGATTTTTATTAGATTTCCCCCTACCCGTTACACCCGCCCGGCCCGGAAGTTGAACGCAGTCCTGTTTCGCTAGAGGGACCGGGCCGGGCTGCCCGAAACCCCGAAAATCGCTGGGTTAGGCAGTGCCGAGCTCCAAGCGTCCCGAGACGCTCCAGCCCAGTCAAGTCTGAGATTTCTCCAAATACCCCGTCATCACACCCAGACTAGAGCCACCTGGGCTGCCGCTTGGCGGGGGCGCCACGGCCGCGCGCGCCTCCGCGCATCGTCCGCACCCAGCTCGCCCTCCCTGCCGCGATCCTCGCCCGGGAGGCGCCCGGCGACCGGAGTTTGAGGTCTGCAGAAGAGGACATCCCCATCCTCTCACTCGTGGCCCTCCCTGCTGCGGCAGCGAGTGGAGAGCTCGGGGTCTCGGTTGCAGAGACATTTCAAAGAGCTCGGGGGTCTCGGTTGCAGAGACATTTCAAGTCAGAAAGGGGGTTTTCTTAGCCCCCGCAGGCAGTCAGACCGGAGAAAACCCGCCCGGCGGCCTGGAAAGGACGTCTCTAGGACCCTCCATCCTCAGCTCGGAAATCCAGGGAATGGAGGCTCGGTTTCGCAAAGCGCGCAGGGGCGCCAGGCTACCGCCGCCGAGGGGCCCTTCCTTACCGCATCGCGGCCGTTGAGCTGAGCGCCTTTGGCCAGGCGGGCCTCGGTCTTAGATCTGCGCTCCATCTCCTCCATGATGCCTTGGATGTGGCCTCCGGAGATCCCGTGGAAGAGCATGGCTGGGGGACGGAAAGGACACGAGTTGTCTTCGGCTCGGCACCCCACTATTTCCATATACACACGCCCGCGGCTCTCAGCTCATCCGAGGGAAGCAGCAGAAGGGACGGAGAGCTGCGTGTTGGAGGAGTGCAGAGACGCGCGGGGACGGACGGCAAGAGGAAGAGAGGGAAGAAGAAAGAGGCAGACAGAGTGGAAATTGGTCTGCTTGGAAAAGGGGAAAAGAAAAAAAGGAAGAAGAAAAAAGAAGGGGGGAAACCCCAGCGGCTCCCTGAAGGAGATGTGCAGAAAACAAACAAACAGGGGCGGAGGGGGAAGGCGGCGAAGAAGGCGAATCTTACTGCTCCGAGAGACCGAGAGATCGAGTTACTAATGGGAAACAACTGCAGCGGAGGGAGGAAAACAAAATCTGGTGGAGAAAGAAAACAGTTTTGAACACAAAGAAAGAAAAAGAAGTGCTATTTTCAGCGGTCCCTGGCTGCTTGCAAGTTCCCAGTGCCTGTAGGTTGGGTTGGGGACTGCTCCTGCCGTAGCTGTGTCCAATTTGTTAAGAGACTAAAGCCAGCCCATTTTTGATAATTTAGTAGGAGGAGTTCTCTCCCTGGAGCTGCCACGGATTTTTATTCAGACAACAAAGACCTGTCATACTCCTCTCAACCCCCTGGTGATGGGCAGGCAGGGACAAACATTACAAAGGGGAGGGGGCCGAAGGGGGGGTTAGTAGGAGGGGGCATTTACTTCCCCTACACACGCGCTCACGCGCACACACACACACACACACACACACCCTTCCAAGAGTTCTCAGTAATCATGTTTTAAAGGAGGAGAAGGAGCCCTTATTGTCCCCGCCCTGGTGCAGGAGGCGGAAAGGGGCCTATTTGATCCAAGTTCAAGATCAGACCCCAGCTCAAGGCATACAGGATGTCAGCTCCAAACTTTGGGTTTCCTCCTTGGGGACTTTATGGTCCCTAACTTACAGGGGACCCCAAATAAGCTAATGTTAAACAGATATTCCTCCCGTCCCCTCTTCCTCAACTCACTTTCTAGAAGCAAGCCACCTCACCTCCCCTAGAGGCCCTCCACCCTACCAGGGCCTGGAACATCACCCAATGTGAAAAAGATTCTGAAGTTTAGTTTTGGCAAAAAGGTTTTTTTTGAAAAATGAATGTAGAGGACAGGGTATGGGGGGGGGCGTGGTCCTCTACTGAACCATGACACAGGATGAGATATCTTTTACCCCAGTTCAGGTTTGAAGGTAAACAGCTGGTGATCCTAGTGTCCCACTTGAAACTTCTGGATATGAGCCTCTGTGGCAGGACCCCTGCAGGACGAGGTGCACGGCCTATTGCGTGCTGTTCCCACCACCCTGGCAGGACAGGGGACTTGTAAAACTGGATGCGCCGCACATTTAAGAGGATGTGAAAGGGGCTCCTCGCTGCGGAGGAGGGGAAGGTGAGAGTTGACAAGCAGAATGGCAGACCTGAGCCTCACAAGACGCAGGATTGTTCTGTCTCCCTCTGTTCCCGCTAGCGGTGGCCCCTCCTTGGCCCTATTAAAAAGTGTCCACAATACTCCGATATTGTCGATTCATTCAAACCAGCAGAAGCCCCCTAGGGGCCCGAAGCATAGAGCAGCGGCAGGAACCAACCCAGCTTTAAGCAGAGAAAGGAAAAAGCCAGGGCTCCGCTCCTCTCCTTCCCCCCTGCCTGCCCTGTGTGCCACCGCTCCCCACCATCGGCTCTCCCAGGAAAGGCTCGTGTCTCGACACATCCTGGATACCTCAGAGGAGTATCCTCGTGGCAGACTTGCTTCTCTCTAGGGGAACAGTGGTCAAAGCTGCAACGATGAAGGAAGAGAGGAGGAAGAGAAAGAGGAAGGAAGGACGAAGGAGGAATAAATGGGGAAGGGAAGAAATAAGAGAATGAGAATGAAATAGAAAGGAAGGAAGGAAGAAGAAAGGGAGGGAGGGGGGAGGGAGAAGGGGGCTAAGGCTGGGAGGGAGAAGGAAGGAGAATAAGGAAGGGAGGCGAAAAGGAGGGAGGGAGGGAGGAAAGGCAGACAAGGAACGCCGGGAGGAAGGAAACTACTTGTGCAACAGTCCGACTTCCTGTCCCAAAGCATTGCCTTCTGAAGCTGCTGGAGTCACCTCTTCCATGAAACCCAAGACGCCACTGCTTCCCCTTGCTCTTTTCTCAGGGTCAAAAATAATGTTATTCGCAGACTGGACGCTGTTACAGTCCTCCGGGTGCCAGAATACAGCTCATAAAACACAATTTCACACAAAAATGAAGCCAATCAAGTGAACTAAGCTGGAGATCTCCCCCCCCCCCTCACTTTGGCAGCCCTACCGGACAGCAGGGCTGCTATTTACTGTAAGTAATGTAATTAGCCCCTTTGGATGGAAATCAATGAGCTTTTCAAACCCACGTGCACAAACGAAGGGCCCCAAGGAGGGGCTGGGAGTAGCAACCCTTTCAGAGACAGCAGGTCCTCTTACAAAGGGGCAGATTGCCTTCCCACAAGTCAGCAGCTAAATGGACTCAGACCCTAAGGAGAAGGAGGAAGAGGAAGAAGAAGAGGAGAAGGAGGAGAAAGAGGAGAGACTCTGAGAAGAAAATCAGTCAGTTAACCCATGGAAGCTCCAAGGAAAATGTAAATTTGGGACCTCAATCCAGGGACGAGCTTTGTCTCATTTCTAGACTAAACTACCACTCTCCCAATCAACTGCCTACCAAATGGGGGTGTTGGAACTGGGTTTGGCTGTTGTTGAATTTTGGTCCTCCTCAGCCCAAACAACAAAGAACCCAAGAACATAACCCTGTTCTCATAAGAGACAGACTTTGGAGATTTAATGAAGTGAAAATTTAACAAACAACTCCAGGAAAACGCCAGAGTTCTGTGAAGACTCCAAGGAAGCCAATCATAGAAGTCCTGTAAACCATCCTTCATCCATTAATCTGTTCCACAAGTATTTGTTAACCGTCTATCAGGTACAGGCAGCGCAGAGCACTTTCTACAGTCAGCTTTGGGGTTGGATCCTGGCTATTCCCGCTTTTTCTTATAAAACTCAGCCTGTAAATTCCCGCACCCAATGGGTGTTGCTACTTTCCATAAAGAAGTGTACTGCCAGCAGTCTCAGCCAAAGCAGGAAGTTTGCAGAAAGCTAGGGGGTGCTGCTGGAGTTTGGGAGGTCCTTTCTAGTTTTGCAGAAATTGCTCCCCACCCGCCCAGCTCTGCCTCCTCTCCCTGTTCCTTAAAGAGGATGCCCATGATGGGGAGGAGATATTCCAAGAATTGGGTGTGTAATCTGGGCTATCCTTTTTGTCTCGGAGCCCCAAAAGTTTACCTAAGAGGGCCCACCTCACTCAGGAAGGGCAGTAAGCACTTTAAGGAGAGCATCTTTGTAGCTCTGTCTTCTTTCACCTCTTGGAGAAGAGGTACTGGAGACCGGTGTCCCTCAGGATAGCACAGAGTGCTCTATAAAAGTTAGAGTGCTCCCTGGTTCATTTCCTGGGGCTCTGCCTCTCTAAATGGGACAGGTGCAAGGGGCTCTCCCCTCCTCTGTGGCCCATAGTAGGATCGCAACGCTCCTCCCTCAACTCAAAGCTCAATTCAGAGCAGTGGGGCAGAACCCTGGCCGGGTGGCAACCCTCCTCACGATTGGGCACACACAGTCCCTTCTCTTCTTTGCTCTGCGATCCGTCCATCTGGCTACAGTTGCCGCTTTCAGAAAAGCTGGCGGCTGGTTTCTAGCTGGGCAGAGCAGTAGGGGATTGATGGTTCAAGGTCCTGGAATCTCCACGAAGGAGGCAAGTTTGTCCAAGCTCTGGCCCTGAAAAACTCCCCAGAGGGCAGGAGAGGGGAAATAAAGGGAATGCATGGCTTTACCCAGGGAGAAGAAGAGGCTTTTCCAGAGAGGAAAATAACCCAGCAGACCCATCTCTTGAAAGCTCTGGCAACTTAAGTTCTCTTTATATCTGACTTTTGGAAGTCAAGGTCCTGTACCCGCGGTTTGCCCTACAAAGGGTAGAGGTCATCCTTCCTCCTGACCCTGTTAAACTGGTTGGGGAAAGATGCAGCTCTTGAAGCCGTGTCTGGCTTTTGGCACCGTCGTGAGCAGCCCAGGGCTCGGCGAACTTGACATCTTCTGGGGCTGGGAACCGAGCGTTCAGTCCTGGTCTTCCCGGCTCCATTGGGCACGAGGTGAGCGGATGGCCCGGAGCCGCCAGGCCTTTCTCTAGTCGGTGGGCATAGGGAATCTCTATGTTCAAAGAGGTCCAGACTGGCACTGCCGCCCGGGCGCATCTCTGATTCAGTCCTGCTGGGAAGGCCTCCCTCCAGACGGATGGGAGCAGGACGAATGCGAGCCGAGCTGGGGGCGGGGAGAGCCCTCCGCACCGAGGGGAAACTCGGGGCCGCGCCCCGACTGCGCGCCGCTAGCGCCCCAGGGCCTTACCTTTCCACGCGCCCTGACCTACGCACATCTCTGTACCCTTAAAGCCACCCGACTGTCACTTGCTCCCTTCAAATCTCTGTCCTCCGTGCTCCCTGGCTTCTTGGGTGGGGGGCGGTTGCCACATCCGAAATCCGAAGCCCCTTTACCTGACATTTGCTGCGCCGTGGGCCCTCAGCCGCCTGGGGAATAAAGGGAGACGTCCCGCACAGCGTCCTCTGAGGTCGCGCTTAGGAATGGCTGCGCGGGGTTTGCATAGAACAAAAAATGCGGGGGAAGCCAGTTTCCAGTTAAGCCCTGCACAGATGAGAAACGGTGTCAGCCCTGCCCACCCCCCCCCCATCCCTTCCTGTAGGGAGACGCCCCCAGCAGCACCACGGAGGATCCAGGGCGCATCCCTCGTGCTGCCGACAACTCTCGGCTCAGCGGCACGATGACCTCCACCTCCCCCTCTCCATCCTCAAAGAAGTCAAAGACATTCAAGAGAAAGGCAAAAGGAGGGAAACGCAGCTTTCAGGAATCCTGGCAGGAGACTGAACGAGACTGCATTTTTAGAGCCTTCGAAGCGCGGTGTAATTTCTAACACACACACACACACATACACACACACACACACACACCCTTCTTTCTTTCACCTAATGAAGGCGCGCACACGCGTGTGCGCACACACACACACCCCAGTGTGCACACCAGCCCAAGAAAAAGGGCAGAGGAAACGAGAAGGAACCTGGCGTGTAACTCACCTGCCTCTAGAGTGGTGCCGTTCAGCATTCTTAGAGCAAAAGGAGCTGATCACGCCGTAATGGTGGCCGCACTAACAGAGAAAAGCCGCGCGTCAGCGGGGCGGTGCGGGCCCGGGGCCCCCAGCGTCTCCTACCACCCCGCTGGGGCGCGTCCGAACTGCTCCTCCCGCCGAGACCTCGGAGCCTGGGCAGCTTCGAATGAAGCCCAGCCTGCCTCCGCTAGCGCTTGAGACGCTCTTGGGGTGCCCGGCCGTCCGGGCGCACGCCCAGGCCAGGAAACCGCTCCGACGAGACAACCCGCGTGGGATCTTACCTTGAGGTCCAGACGTTTTCCCCAAGAACCCGGTCCTCGGCGAGGGAGGGCGGGGGGCGGCGGCCAGAGGTGCGGGCTGGTCTCCAGGTGTTGCCGAGGGTTCCTCTGTTAATACAAATAAATAAACCGTTGGATGGAAATCTCTCTCTCTCTCTCTCTCTCTCTCTCTCGGAATTGACCCGAATTCCTCACCTCTGACCCGCAGCTCCT
Organism: Mustela nigripes; assembly: GCF_022355385.1. Taxonomy (NCBI): domain Eukaryota; kingdom Metazoa; phylum Chordata; class Mammalia; order Carnivora; family Mustelidae; genus Mustela; species Mustela nigripes. Next base: position 36,105,698 of record NC_081566.1, on the reverse strand, counting down.
TCCACCTGTCTTTTATTTTCAGTTTATGCTTTCAAATCGGGAGGAGGAGGAGGGGGTGGGGAGAGGGCACAGACGTGGGCTGGTGCGCGGAGACGCGCTCTGAGACTGCGTTCAGCCCTTCCAGCTTCTCAATAATCAGGGGAGGTGTTAATGGAGGACTCGGCCGTAACTGAACCTCATAAAGCCCAGAACATCTTGAGGCTTGGGCGCAGCGGGGGTGCTGGGGTCCCGCAGCGCGCCCTGGGCTCCCGGCCCCCCAGCCGGCCTTTGCCTTCCTGGAGCTTGTACCTAAAAGATGCTGCCGCCAGCTGGTGCCTGCGTAGACCGCGAATGGGCGGTAGCTCCTGCGGGAAGCTGGGCTAAGCCATTGATTGCTCCCCCGCCACGTCCCCGCCTTCCCCTCCCGGTCCTTCACTCTCGGCGCTCCCGGGCGAGGCGCCAGGAACCCAGCACTTCGGGATGCACTCCGCGCGCCATCGCGGCGTTCCCAGACGGGTCAGCGCGGGGGCTGGAGGTGTCGCTCCCACCGACCCCTGCTAGGAGGTGGGGATGGCGATCAACCGGGAGAAAACCGACTCAGACCTTAGGAGATGAGCATTCTCGGGAACACAGACAGACACCCAGACCCGGGACGGGGCGGGGGCCAGGTTACCTGGTCTCAGGTTCCCGAGGGGCTGCGTCGCCCCAGCAGCCCCGGGCGCAGTCAGGCCGCAGGGAAGCAGAGCGAGAACCAGGAAGCCGGGCCTCTGGCCAATTATTTACTCACTCCCCCATCCAGAGCGCTCCTCGCAGTCGGAGATGGGGGGCGGAGGATTGCTGGGAGGCTCTTGCGCTGATGCGGGAAGGGGGTGTGAGCCGCGAGATTGGCCGCTCCGGGTTGCGAGTCCGCGTGCGGCGGCGGCCCTCCCTCTCCGCCCCTCCCCGCTGTGCCACCTGAGCTGTTACTCTGCGGTGCGTGGGCTGAGGGCGCTGAGGACTGTGGCGCCCGCGCTCCTACCAGCCTCCAGAGGAATCAGCGTGGGATGGGGGGCGCCTGGGGCTGCGCCGAGCAGGACGCGGGGCAGTGCATCTCTTAGCCAGCCCCGCAAGCTCCGCCACACAGTTTGGCAAGGGATCCAGCAGGAACCACGAATCCAAGCCCTCCGTCTTTCTCTTTCCATCCCAAATCCCGAATGTGGCTCTGAGAACCCAGGACAGAGACCCTCGTTCCTCCCGGATACTTGGCTTCACCAGCCAGTCCCACCAGACGACTAGTTCCACTAGTTCACCTCCTATCCCCTCACCGCCCCCCCCCTTCCCGTTCTGGCCTCCTTAGCTCTTTCTCTCCTGGAGAACCCCTATGTGTCGGTCCGTTTTCGCAGCCAGAGAGGGGACAAGCCTCGCAGGTTTAGCTTCTATGCTCGCCAGCGAGGCCGTCGCACAGATGGACGGCAATACGGATGGAAGCGCTTAGGTGCTTTCATTCACTCCTGTCCGAAGCAGACGTTTTTATCCTCTTTGGGGTCACGAACCGTTTTAGATATTTGAACAAAATAAAACAAACAAACAAAAAAGGGCATTCCTTCCACGCGCGTGCGCGAGGTGCGCGCACCTTGAAGTGCACGGAGGAACTCACACTTTGGCACAAATTTCGAGTGGGAAGATATGGTCGTCACCAATCTCCCGATCCCTCTACAGCCTATGATTCCCCCGGTTTACACTCTTTTTTACACGCAGTCTCAAAAAACAGGGGGCCGTGAGTTCTGGAGATTTTGTGTCATGAGCCCAACCTTGAAACTATTTGTAGAGACGAGGGTCACTCTGCTCTCAGCGCCCAGGGTGCTCTGTCCAGACACGCAACAGGGTGTCCAGAGACCCTTGGTAGGCGGGGAGTCCCAGGAATGACTCAACGTTTAGGTAAAGGTATCTGTGGGTTCCTCTCCAACCTTTTGTCAGAAATCAAGCTCTCACAGAGGCGTGCAAGAGGGTCTTGACAATCCCCTCCCCCTTCTACACACGCACACACACTTGAACATGACTTTTTTTTTCTTTGTTTTTGAGGAAAGAGGATAGTTTTGGCACCCGGAAGTACCTTTTAAGTGTTGCAGGATGGTGAAAAATAGCACCGACTTTTAAATCTTCCAACATGAGCAGACATCCAGGAACTCAAGCCTCTGGTCCAATGTAGAGAAGATTAAATGGCAGGTGTTGGTCTGGAGTGGAGGGGGAGGTTCCTTCTGGGCCAGCCACCGACTGTGAGGTCTCAAAGTGCTTGCAGGAAAGCAGCGTGATGATTGTCTTTTGCCTGGTAGTGAGCCCACTTCCCTAGCTTTGTCTGGAGGTTCATTGAAGCGGACTGATTTCTGGCAGTGGAAAAGGGTGTGCGGAATGGACTTTGCAAATGCCTTGGATAAGGGGCACTGCGGTGGAACAAAGGTTTGAGCAGCGCCCGGTAGCATCTCCCCTTCTCTTGGTCCTTCTTGTCCAAACACACCAGGGCTGGGATTGGCAAGTTTCAGGGAGGGGAGTCCTTCTCTTCCTTGCGCTGCAAAATTAATGGGGCCAGTGTGTCTTCCAGAGAGAGGAAGTGTGCATTGCAATCCACCTGCAGAGAGGACTGCCAGGACAGGGCCCTTTCCCTAGAGAAGAGAAGCACCAGTGCTTCAGGAATCGATGCCCATCCTCCCCCCGGGGAAACCCCATAAGAAGCTTCCCCAGTTTCCACTGGGTCTTTCTGTGTTGGAAACAATCTAGAAATCAGTGCCCCTTGATTTATGGTGACTTGCAACAGGAGTCTCCAGAAACCATGAAAGTGGAGCAGCACCAGGGTTGATTTAAGCTGGGAAGTTTCTATTTCTCAGCATCCACATGTGTTTGTATACACACACCCAATAAGAAACCTGAATTTTTACTTTACAATGTGTGAATACAATATAGCTTGAAGCTCTTGCAGTGAGGCCCGTTTATGTGGCCATATTGTGTTTCATGTGGGAGCACCGACCCACCGCTACCCCTGATGTGTGGTTCATAAGCATCTCCACAGAACCACAGCAGAGAACTTCAGGCCTTGGCTCCCGAGCTCCAGAGGTGGGAGAGAGTAAGAGAACCCCCCACCCCTCAACAGCGGCTCCTTTGCTGCTGCCCACAAGGCTTCAAGTTCTGCCAGGAAGAGTCCCACAGGAGTATCATCTGGGATGGGACATGGAGTCCTTTCTCTTGGGCCAGTTCCCTACCTCAGGAAGTGCACTAGGAGGAGGAAAAAGCTGCCTCTAGGAAGGAGGAATCCCATAAGTTATTTCCTTCTGTCAAAGGGCTTTCTCAAAACTCTGCCTTAAATCGGGGCCCCTTTTCAGAATGAACTTTCTTTCCTCTCTCTTTTTTCTCCAGACAGATGACCTTTACAGGCTCTGTTTCTTTCTCTTCTCTCTCTTGGGACCGCTGAAGAAAGTACCATCCAGCCCTCACCCAGAAAATGGCCTTGGTAATCTTCAAATCTAGTGGAAAACTTTGAACTATCTGGCTGCTTCTTGACCTGAGGATAGAGAGGAAATTGGCTCCCAGGAGTCCATAAACCTGTCTGGAAAGTCTAACTGCCTCCACAACCATAATGTTGACCCCCTTCTCCTATTCACCTCCTCAAAACGATTTCTAGAGAGGACAACACCAGGTCACGAAGACGGGTTTTTGTTTTGTTTTGTTTTTAATACCCAAGGCAGTTGCCCACATCTCACAGGGTTGCTTATGGCACCACAGTGTGAGGACTAGCAAAACTGGGGCACTAAAATGCCAAAAATTGGGGGAAACAATCTAATATTTGACATACAAATAACAACATAAATCACAATCAAGGGGAAAATCAGAGCCTTACTGGGCTTTTCACTTATTTCACAGTTTAGAATAGCTTTTACTTTAAATTGAATATGTGAGAAGACATCAGAATCTTTTGGTTGCCTCAGATCTCTAAAACTCTTATTGAGGCCACAGGCAGAGAGTAAGGAAGACCCCTGAGATGTTTGAGAACCTTTCAGATTCTGTTGGGAGAAAAGGCTGAAGGTTAGCTCTGGGCAGAGTGACAATGGACAGCAGCCTCATTTTACTGAACAGCCCCCACTGGCAAGGAAAAGGCTTTCTGGGGCCCTTATCTTCAGAAGGAAGCAGAGGAGAAAGTGTAGGAACAATAGTCCCTGTGAGCCCCTAACCCAGGTTGGATACTGATGCCCGGAGGCATCACTGCAGTGAATGGAATGGGTATAAAGATGATAAAATGTCCTAAGATAGATTTGCCTGGGAAGTGTCATAAGACATGGAGAAGGAAGCTGTGGGGGGAGAGAAGTGAGAATGGTCTAATTAGAGGCATCTTAAGCGGCCTGACCTCCAAGTCAGAATGATTTAGAGTTTTTATTGAGAGAACAGATGGAAGATGAGAGCATTTCTTGATGCAGAATGGCGCTTCTTGGGCACTCATATGCTGCACAATATAGCATTATATCAATCTTCTTATAGTTCAAGATATAAATAAAATGAAGAATGTATTCAAACTCTTCTATTTGCCAGCAACCTCCCTTGGGTTGCTAACACAGAGGAGAAAACAGTAGGAGAACGGAGGCTATAGGAAAAATTGAGAGCGACTAATGTGACCCGATTGCTACTATTTATTTAATGGAACAGTCATTATTTTCTTTCTTCAACATATGTGTCTGATAATGAAGCAAAAAGAAAGGAAAATAACTATCAATGTGCCACTTCAGAAACACACAAACATTTGCTAGCTTTTTCATTTTATGGATGTTCTTTTAATATATGTACTTATAATTAAACTAGTGTTCAAGGACTAACAGCACAGACAGAAATTCTGGATTAGGGTATTTTTTTTTTTTAATACAGGCTCAATTAGATGGAGAACAGAGATGAAATTGTTGTCAAACATAAAAATATGAATTGAATTTCTTCCTTTTAGATGGATCTTTAACATTGACTTGACCATATGGACACTGCAAAAGAAATAAAACAAACCATTATTAAATTATTTCACAGGGATCTTGAAAAAGTACAACACTCCTCATGGTGGAAAAGGAGACTGCTAATCACGTTATACAGATCATTTGATCTACTGGGTCCTGCAGACTAAGAGTAGAATAATGGCAACCTCCGGCAAATGGTCCTAATTAGGGTCCAAGAATCACTTCCTAAATGCATCCTTCCAACTTAAAGAATTCTACTGTCAAAAACTCACTCTCAGAAAATTCTCAAGTCCTCAATGTATGCAAAGCTCTTAATGCTTTTGATTAGAAACAGCTAATGGCACAGGTAGGAACATACATAAAAGTGAAGGCTTAATTTTTCAATACTGGTTCCAGCCAATATATGCATTTAGTGTTTAGTCCTTAACTGTAAAGTGCATCAGTTAAAGGAAATAATGCCTTCTTGCTCCCAAACATAAAGTCCAAGTGGTCTGTAAATAGAGGTCGTTACCTGTTTATAATCTTAACACTGTAACAATTTACCTTACTAGTATGCTTTTAAAAAGTTACAGTGATAAACCCAATCTCATTTATTTTTCTTGCTCAGCATAGGGAAGGATTAGCTAGTTCATCTTAATCAGTGAACATAGAGATACATTCACTGAAATACACATTGTAGGAAATGTACAGCACTAAGTTTGGGGTAGATAGCTTCATGGTTATTTTTAAGATAGAGTACAAAACAGCCACGGAAGAAAATGAGAGAGAGAGAGAGAGAGAGAGAGAGAGAGAAGGAAGGGAAGAAAAGAAAGGAAGGGAGGGAAGAACAGGAGAGGAAAAGGGTGGGAGGGAGAGAGGAAGGGAGAGAGGAATCATTATCATTTAAAGGAAACCCACTTCACGATGCTGGTCAAATTGCTATTTATTCAGCGAATAAGGAAGGCAAAAACCCTGTCTGCGATCTAGTTTGTAATATTCTGGATTTCTTTTCCTGCCTTCTTTGTACTTGCCTAGTGAACGTGACTTATTTGAAACCTCATGAAAAGTTTCCTTGTAATAAAGAACTCCCATGAATTTCAAATCCCAACATTTCAAGGAACTGATGCTCACAAAGAAATGTTACAAAATTCCATTAACTTTAAAGGTCCTATGTTGGTCCTAAGGACTTCATTGTCCTTGGCTAAAGTAGCTTGTGAAAAGTGCACTCCAGGTCTATTTAGCTTTTTTATTTGACTTGTTTTTCAAATAAGAGGTATTTACGAAGTTACAGAAGCACCGAAAGCTGCTGCTGTAATGCGAGAATTTGCTACTCACGTGTCTGCAGGCAGAGCCACAGCATTTACCTCTCTGCAAGTGGGCGAGCTGTGTGAGCACAGTATAGCCAGTAGCCGGATCCACGTAGTTTAACTGGCCAGTCTGAAGAATAATGAAATAAAACAATTCATTAATCTCAATACTCACCATAGTTCCTCACCATACTTCCTACTCATAAAATACTGCAAAATTTTCTTTAAACAATATTAAACTTCTTCCCAGCAATTTTGGTGGCACCTGCAATTAAAGACTGAATGCATTCCAACATTATATGCAATCCAACGTTTGTGACATAAGGAGAAAATATACAGTTTGAGAAAAATGAGAAGTTGATGGAAAAACAAGAACTCCTCTATACCCAATAACGATGTAGCCACTGCTCAGGTATTTTTCATTCAGTTTCTAGGTAACAAGTTTAATAACAGGTGATTTAGATGACTTTAAGAGCTTAAGAGGCTGAAAATGAACTTTCACTCAGAAGTTGCAGTTGCAATTTCAGTACTTAAAATATGTGGATAATGATTTAAACTTACAGAAAAGGTGCTAATCAAAACCAACAGTCCTTACAGAAAAGTATAACCTTGCTATTATTGAACACTTTTCTTTACCTTCATGATGTGTTACTCCATTGCACATTTTACACTATTTTCTTTTTTTGGGGAGGGTTGTTAGTTCTGTTTTTAAGTGAAAAAAGTATTGTTTTAACATATTAACACTCACTGCTTTCACGAGTTTGATCAAAAGAAACTTTTACTACACCACTTCAGATGTCAAGAAAGCATACTCTACCAACATTCAAACATGGTTTTTAAAGTGTCCCAAGTACATTGTATGAAGTCAAAGAAAGTAATGCAGCCTATTCTATGGATTTGGGCCACGTGGGTGGTGATGATTTATCCTCGAGATTCTGTAGAGGAACTTTCTCCTGGGCTTCTTATATAACCCTTTTACTCGGCATCATTCTTGTATAGAATAGAACCTTTTCATTAAAATATGTGTGACATATGAATGTCTTCTAGCATATTTTAGTATGTGCCACAAGTTACTTCTTCAGAGTATCTTCCTTCATAGCTAAATATTTTAATCTGGTCAAGAATTTAACCAATAATAATCTGGTGAGAATTTAACCATGAATAAGGCATAAAGCAAAAAGACACAGAGTTCAAGTCTAGTTCTACTCTAAGGTATTCTAGCCGAGCCAGAACCTGGCAGCAGAAATCCAGCAAACAAGTCTTAAGGCCAGTCTAAAGGGCCTCTCAAATCTTTTGGGACCACAGAAGTAAATAACATGAAACCAAGAACACTAAACTTTAATGACCAATTGTCAAGACCTTCAGAATGACCAATTGTCAAGACCTCACTTCTTTAAGAAACCCCTGTTTGAAGACTTGGAAGAAAAACAAAAACAAACAATCAAACAAACACTGGGAGCTCTGTTAGCTGTCTTCTTCTCACTTTTCATAGTTTCTGGAGGTCTTCTGAAGGCAATTATGGAGCAACTTGGAAGCCTAACAAACAGATTGCTTCTGCATTTGTGCCTGTTCTCCTGCTTTCCATGTTGACTGCGAAACTTTGAGCTTATTGGCTACTCACACAAACTTAATTGTCCACAGTAAAGGAAACCTCAGGTGTAGTGGCAAGAGACAAAGGTGTGACAGGAGTGCGAACAGTGGCTGGAAAACAAGATATTCAGTCTTGCAGATCACCCCAGAAAGAAAGAAAGAGACCCATCTGCCTGGAGGTGTGAGAAAGGGACAACTGAGAGGGGACTTCTGATTTGTTGAAAAAGAAAAACAACAAACTTGTTTTGGGGATTTACTCTTGGTCACCTGGACAACCATTTCACCTGTGATACTGACACTCATTGATGAAACAAGTGTGGGTTTCCTAAGTCAGAAAAAGTCCTTCTCCTTTCCCAGGCTGACTGACCTGTATTGACAAGTGACTGCTCTTTGCTCTAAAAAGAATGAAACCTCTGCTTATATTTACCATATTTATATGGTGAAATGTGGCAACAAATTATACATGTTATTTTTATTTTTTAATGGAGTATAAGCAAGATCAATCAAAAGCTGTCAGTCATTTCCTGATGAATTTTTATGCAGAAGCGTCAACACTTGAATGAGCCAGTGAATTCCCAGGGCCTACTAACTAGCAGTGGGAAAAACAGTCTATTTTAGAAAATCATCGAGGTTTTCTTTTCTACTCCCGTTGCTCAAGCAACACCAGGTAAGTAACTCTCCACCGGACATCCAGTACTAGTAACACAGATTATATTAAACAGGTTACTTTTACATTGTTTTTGCCTTTTTCACGTTAGAACTCCTTTGCTCCTCAAGATATTAAAAATATAAATATGCTCCCTTTAAACTTATGTAGTCGGAGGTGTCAGAAACTGAACGAAGATGGTAAGTTGTTATACTGGTACTCATGAGTGATTCCCTAAATCCTGCAAACAGAAGAAGACATAGCTCAAAATTGGGAAGAATGTAAACGCCTGATTACAGTCTCCTTTACAATTGTGCTCCGTTAGGGCGGAGAGAAAAGAGGAAATGATAGTAGCAAAAACTATTTTTTTTTAAGTTTTGCATTATTAGTATTGTTGGATGGCAAAGTGTTTAACTGGTAACACAGATAAACACACAGCCTATTTTTCCTGTGACTTCTCAGCTCCTCTCTACCTCCTCCATCCATGCCTTAACAAACACCCCCAACACACACACACAGAGTCAGGATGGGTCCCAAACTGCCACCAGTTTAGCTCGGACGCTGATCAGAAAGGACCCAAGCTTAATGCAAATATAGGTTAACTTTTTGCGCATAACAGGGAACTGGCTAGTTTTCACGCGAAAGGGTCGGAGCGGTAAGCCAGCGTGCTTGTCAGAAGCCAGACAGAGCAAGGACCGCGCGGGCTTCCAGCGACCTCCCCGTCAGCCGAGGGCGCGCAGGCGCACGGATCCCGGGGCTGGGCCCGGGTTGGGTTGGGTTGGGTTGGGTTGGATTGGGTGGGGCGGGACGGGGCGGGGCAAGGCGGGGCCGGGCGGGCAGGAGGGGCCTCACCGCGCAGGCGGCCGCGTGCAGGTCCACGATCCGCCGCTCGGCCGCTGTTAACCCTTCGCTCTCCGGACGCCTGCCGTCTCCCTTCAGCCCGCCTTGCAAGCGGGGCCCGGAGCCTCTGCGGTCTTCCTCAGCGGCGGAGGAGAGGGTTAAGCCGAGGTGCTGCGGGAACCCTCCTACCACCGGGAGAAGTCGAGGTGGCCGGGAAGCTTGGGGTAGCCTTCCGAGGGCGGCGAGCGCGGACGCTGGGATCTGCCTGGCCGCCATGGCCGCCGCGGGCCGGGAGAGGCGGAGCGCCCGACACAGGGGCCCGGCGGGGCGGCCACGCGGGCCGGGGCGCCGGCGCGCGGATCCAGGGCTGCGCGCTGGGACGGAGGCCGGCGGGGGCCTGGGGGCTCGGGCCGGGCCTTCCGCAAACGCCGCCGGCTCTGCTGCGGAGATAAAACGGACTTTCTAGGCGGCGGGTGAAGCAAGATGCGGGGACACGGGAGCGCGCGCGGGCCGTTTCTTTGGGCCTGCATTCTAAGTATTCCATCTCTCCTCGGTGGTGGAAAGTGGACATTTTATTTTCTCACATCGTGCGTGGCTGGGGATCATTCCGCATAATCCCCAGCCTGGGTTTCGAAGAGTAGTCGTTCGGTTACGTGTTCTGCAGTTTTGAAGGACTGAGGGCGGGACTGATCCCTGAGGGCGAGAGGGGGACGACAGGAGTTGCACCGAAGTTTGACGAAGCCCCCACAGGGCCATCACCATCCCTTTTTTCTTTCCTTCCTTCCTCCCTCTCTTTCTGCATTTACCATGCAACCCTTCAATTTTATTTGGAATTTTCATAGGTGGTGACTGAACCGACCCTCCTGGGCCATAATCAATCTCATAGCGAATTCCTAAATTGGGATCCTGTTTTGGAAATCTGTTTCCTTTCTGTTGGAATAAGAAATTAGTTAATCAGGATCTCGAGATTTCTCGAGGTGTGAGAAAAGAGTTTAAAACCAGAAAAACTAACGAGGGGCCTTAGGAAAAGCTATGAAAACATGGGACCAAACCTGAGAAGCAAATCCACCACAAATCAGATGTGTGTGTGTGTGTGTGTGTGTGTGTGTTTTCCCCAAACCAAATGCTGAAATAAGGGAAGTAAGTCTGGAAGATCAGATCGATTGCACTGTTTCTTAAATTGAAGATGAGGGCCTGTTAATCATGACATTAATTCAAAGGGCGAGGACAGCATTTTACAGAAATAAAAGAGACTAGACCAGGTTCAAATGGAAATTAAATACTCATCTTACAACAGAGTTAGAAAACTTTTGCATTGGTGGATGAGGAGGTGGGCATGAATGTACACAGCAGAGCAAGGGAAATCTTTGTGTTAAAATAGTTCTGGTTTTTTGTTTTATTTTTAAGATTTTATTTATTTATCTGACAGAGATCACAAGCAAGCAGAACTGCAGGCAGAGGGAAAGGGAGAAGCAGGCCCTCCACTGAGCAGGGAGCCCAAGGTGGGGCTGGATCCCAGGACTCTGGGATCATGACCTGAGCGGGAGGCAGCTGCTTAACCCACTGAGCTACCCAGGGGCCCCCAGATAGTTTTTTATTATGATCATGATGGTCACACAAGTCTATGCATAAGATAAGATGTAAGACTATATATACCTTGTTCCTATGTCAAATTCCTGCTTTTGGTATTGTAAGTATGTAAGATGTAATCATCAGGGAAAAATGGATGAAGGGAACCTCTCTGTATCTATTTTTGCAACTTCTTGTGAATCTATGATTATTTCAAAATTTAAAAACAATACTTTTTAATAAAGATCTAGAAATTACCAAATTACTTGGTAAGATAGATGAGTGAATTAACCAGAAGCTTTTCATATTGCCTCTTTTCCCAGGTTTAAAAATCCTCCTTTTCAGGGGCGTCTGGGTAGTTCAGTCAGTTAAGTGACTGATTCTTGGTTGACTCTTGGTTTTAGCTCAGGTCATGAGTCCAGGGTTGTGAGATGGGGCCCCCGTCCCACTCCGTGCTGAGCACACAGTCTGTTGGAGATTCTCTCCCTCTCCTCTTCCCACTCATGCTCTTCCTCTACATCTCTCACTCAAATAAAAAAATAAATCTTTTAGTTAAGGCCTTTGGGCACTTAGACTAAGAAAGATGTTTTGTACTGTTCACATGTTAACCTGCGTATGCATTCTTTTTTTAAGATTTTATTTATTTGTTTGACAGCACAAGCACAGGGAGTGCAGGCAGAGGGAGAGGGAGAAGTAGGCTCCCCGAGGAGCAGGGAGCCCTGTGTGGGCTCAATCCGTAGGTCCCTGGGCTTCTGACCTGAGCTGAAGACAGATGGTAAACTGACTGAGCTACCGAGGTGCCCATTGTATGTGCATTCTTATAGACATTTATTTTTTAAATATAATGACAAGTAGAACTCTAAGAGTTTAATAAAATGTATTATTACAAATAATTTCCAAACATTTGATAATTGAGTATCATATAGACACTGAATAGATTATCTGCCTCTTTCAATTTTCATTTAATCTTCGTATTCGAGTCAGTGTCATTTCACATCAAGTTTCATTCATTGTGTCTCTAGTTTTAAAAAGCTTCCTCAGGGCGCCTGGGTGGCCCAGTGGGTTAAGCCCCTGCATTCGGCTCAGGTCATGATCTCAGGGTCCTGGGATCGAGTCCCACATCGGACTCTCTGCTCAGCAGGGAGCCTGCTTCCTCCTCTCTCTCTGCCTGCCTCTCAGTGTACTTGTAATTTCTCTCTGTCAAATAAATAAATAAAATCTTAAAAAAAAATAAAAATAAAAAGCTTCCTCAGGCCTTGACCCTTACCTTAAGCTAGCATGTAGCATAGTCTAGCTAATCAGGTTCTCTGCGCTCACAGTAGACAAAACTATACGAAAAGTGGGGGCACAATGTTCTACCTTAGAAGGTAAAGTAAGTCCTCACTTTATTTGCAAGGCAGTTACATCCAGATTTGCTTTAGAAAGAGTTATTTTGTGTCACATCTCTGCATGTAACATGAGATTGGATATAATTTATAATCCTTCCCATCATTTGAGATGTTGATGTTGATGTTGATACTGAACATGCTGGTTATTTGGGGAAGGAGGAGAAAGGGAGTTCAAAGAAATGCATTCCTCTAAGTTTCATCTATATTAATTTTTAAATAGTTATGTTAGGGTTCCCTAGCTTGCAAGAAATAGATCACATGACTTTATCTGGTGACTGAAAGGAATTTGCCCACATAACCGTAATGCACGACTTCATTCAGGGCCCAACAATATTACCAGGGCTCAGTCTTTCCATTTCTCAATATGCCTCTTCAGTCCTACTCCCTTTTTTTTTTTTCTTTTTTAAGATTTTATTTATTTCTTTGAGAGAGAGACAGAGAGAGCATGAGCAAGGAGAAGGTCAGAGGGAGACGCAGACTCCCTGTGGAGCTGGGAGCCCAGTGTGGGACCCAATCCCCAGATTCCGGGATCATGAACTGAGCCGAAGGCAGTTGCCCAACCAACGGAGCCACCCAGGGGCCCAGTCCTACTCCCTTTTTAAGCAGGCTCTTTTCTCATTGGTGAAAGATGGTCGCAAACAGCTTTTAGGGCTTCATTCTTTCTCACCCTTGCCCACTTGAAAAGAGAGTTTTATAATGAAGCCCCTAGACAAGAAGAAGTCTGTCTGCCCCCCAAAAGTCCTTACAGCCATTTCTTTACCATGTGTCCATTCCTGAACCAATCTTTAGGAGTGCTTGTTCTCCATAAGCCAAACAGGGCCTATCCCCGGAACTGCCTATGTAGAGCCCCACCCAAACCCATGGCTGAGAATGGCCTGAATTGATGGTGGAGGCACAATGAACAAATGTCCACAACCGTGTGACTTGCAAAGGAAATAAATTCTACCAGCCCACCCAGTTCTTTGAGTATGTAGTATTTGTTTGTCATTCCAAAACGTTTTCATTGTTCCTCTGGTTCCCCTCTAGATGTCATTTTGATCTCCCATAATGATTTGCTACATTTTAGCTTTCCCTATGAATTTTATCTTGCACTGTTTTCCCAACAGATCCTAAATAAGATGTAGATAACATGTCATTTTCAACTTTGTATCTCCATAGCCCCTCTTAGTGACACATAGTGAGTAATAAATAATGAATTTTCAGATGGATAAATGAGTCAGTGCCTCTTCATTCTCAAATACATATTCCTAACTACTGAGGGGCACAGTTGGTTAAGCGTCCAGTTCTTGATTTTGGCTTGGGTCATGATCTCAGGGTCGTCAGATGGAGCCCCAGGTAGAGCTCCATGCTCAGCTGAGAGCCTGCTTCTCTTCCTCTCCCTCTGCCCCTCCTCCCACTTGTGTGCATGCATGCTCTCTCAAAAAAAAAAAAAAATATATATATATATATATATATATATATATA